>NC_085136.1:179042841-179263524 GCF_035046485.1 Aedes albopictus | reverse complement strand
CTTAGACGTAACTATTACTGGAAAAATATGAAAGACAGTATTTCTAAATATGTGAAGAACTGTACTTCATGTAAAATTAATAAACATAAAATTAAAACAAAGGAACATTTCGAAAAATCAACTACTCCTACCAAACCTTTTGAATTAATTTCAATTGATACAGTAGGACCACTTACTAGATCGAATAAAGGAAATCGTTACGCATTGACTATACAATGTGATCTAACGAAATATATAATTGCAGTACCTATAGTAGATAAACAAGCGAGTACACTAGCCAAGGCTCTAGTGGAAAACTTTATTTTAATTTATGGCTGCCCAAGGACAATCAAATCCGACATGGGTACGGAATACAAAAATGAAACGTTTCAACACATCTGTAACATTCTTATAATAGACCAAAAATTTTCCACAGCATATCATCCAGAAACCATAGGAGCTCTCGAAAGAAGTCATCGTTGTTTAAACGAATACCTCAGGCAATTCATCAATGAACAACATGATGATTGGGACTCATGGTTACCATATTTTACTTTTTTCTATAACACTACTGTCACAACTCCAATGAATAAAAGACTAGTTGTAGTTTAGGTCTATTTACTTCGGAGGTTGGAACAGTAATCATTGTAGAAAAGTATAATGTCAAACAACTTAATTAACATAGGCTTCTTTGATCATAGCTTCAGGCCATTCCTCTATAACATCTCCCCCTTCAGAAAAGATCATATGGTGAGAGCCACGAAGGAAGCCTTCGGTTTCGTATCGGGTTGTTAGTAGGTTGGGGTTCATTATCTTCAACATTGTCTGCAGGAACATCTTCTTCAATTAGCGGAGGTAGCATTTCTTCAGGTTGTATGTTGAACCTCCATCGGATTCTGCGGATGTTCATCGATTGGATCATTGCGGTTGATTGAACATGGGATAGGAATATTGAATTCTTCAAGCAGCATTGTCCATGGTAGCTGATGATCTGCATCGACATCTTCGAAGGAAGTTTCCAGATGAGTTTCCAGATGACGTCCTCTCAATTGGTTGGTGTGAGAGCGGATAAGACGACCATTGTCCAAAAGTACATTGTAGTTCACAGAACCTTTCCTCTCAATGATCTTGCCAGGAACCCAAGTGGTCACATTTCGATGGTGAATCTGCGCATATACCAGATCGTCAGCAGAAAACTCTCTTTTCACGGTCCCATGACGTCGATTGAACTGTTTGTTTTGCTTGTCGTTCACGGCTACGGAGGTAGTTCTCCTAGGCTTCAGCAAATCTAACGGTGTAGAGACAGTTCTTCCAAGGAAAAGCTCTGCAGGAGACTTGCCATTAGGTGCGCTTCGATTCGGGGTCGACCGGTAGACGGACAGGAAAGTTTGAAGATGCTGAAACGTCGTGGTTTTTCCTCCTTCTCGAAGCTTCTTGAGTCCTCTCTTAAGGGTGTCTACGAAGCGCTCAGCCTGTCCATTAGACTGCGGATGGTATGGTGCAATTGTCAAGTGCGTTATTCCATTTTCATCACAAAACTGCTTGAAGCGGGCGCTAACAAATTGCGTTCCGTTGTCCGAAACGAGTGTCCTTGGATTACCAAATCTTGCAAAGATTTCCTGAAGTATGTCCAGCGTCGCTGATGTGGTAGTGCTTCGTGTACGAAAAATTTCCGGCCATTTTGAGAAAGCGTCGATTACCAGAAAATAGTAGAAACCGTCAATCGGGCCAGCATAATCTATGTGCACTCTCTCCCACGGCTTCGATGGAACAGGCCACGATTCCAAATCCGTTTTGCGAGGTGACTTGGCAGCTTCAGCACATGATCTGCAGCACCGGACAAGTCCTTCGATGTCATCATCAATCTTGGGCCAGTAGACGAAACTTCTTGTAAGCGACTTCATCCGGTCCATTCCTGGGTGACCTCTATGTAGCTGCTGAAGAATGCGTTTCCGAAAACGAACAGGAACAACAACTCGATCTCCGAACATGATGCATCCTTGGACGATTTGAAGACTGTCCCGGCGAGTGAAAAACTGCTGGACGGCTGCGTCACTAATCTCCGTGGAATGTTCGGGCCAACCTTCGTTTATGTGAAGCATAACTGATTTCAGAGCGGAATCCTTCGAGCTTTCAGCAGCGATCATTTCTGACGTCACTGGTAGACTTGATGTGGAATCACTGAGAACGGCTTGAACATCGGCTTCCATCTGTATAGAAGCAATGACATACTCCTCGTCGACTCGTTCATGGCACTTCATCAATCTTGAAAGCAAGTCAGCATGTCCGAATTCCTCAGTTTTCACAAATTGGATGTCGAAGTTGTACAGCATCAGTGTTAAAGCCCAACGTTGAAGTCGGTTGGCAGTGTATACAGGAATGCCTTTCTTGCTTCCAAACACCTTGAGTAGCGGTTTGTGGTCCGTTTGCAAAATAAATTTCCGACCGAATAGCATCTTATGGAAGCGGGTTACAGCGAACACTAGAGCCAGGGCTTCTTTCTCAATTTGTCCGTAATTCTGTTCTGCAGCGGTGAGAGATCTTGAAACATGCGAAATAGCCTTCACTGATCCGTTCGGAAAACGATGCATAATAACTGCGCCTACGCCATCTTTTGATGCATCTCCTGCGACAATAATGTCCTTGTTTGGGTCAAAATGGGTCAGCAACAGGTCTGATTTCAGCAGCGTTTTGAATTTCTCAAACGATTTCTGGCAGCTATCCGTCCATTCCCACTTAACGTTCTTCTTCAGCAAGTAGTCCATGGGTGCTCGTAGATCCTTCATTTGCTTGACGAAACGTCCATAATAATTGATGGCTCCAAGGTATGATCGAAGCTGCGACACGTTCTTGGGAGCTGGCATCTGCGAAATAGCACTTGTCTTCGCTGGATCTGGTCGTAAACCGTCTTGATCGATGATGTGTCCTAGGAACTTGATTTGTGAGAGACCAAACCGGCATTTATCCATCCTCAAATGAAATCCGTATGCCTTGATCCTTTCCAGAACTTCATTGAGACGTTGGTCATGTTCCTCCTTAGTCCTACCGGCAATCATGATGTCATCCAGATACGGTTTAACTCCTGGAATGCCGGCGACCATGCTATCGATGATTCGTTGAAATGCACCGGGGGCGGACTTGATTCCAGGTGGCAAGCGGTTGTATTTGAACAGTCCTCGATGAGTGTTGATGGTCAGGTACTTTTGCGATTCCTCCTCAACCTCGACTTGCAGGTACGCATCCGAAAGATCGAGTTGGGAAAAATATCGGCAGCCTGCAAGATCAGCGAAAATATCGTCTGGGTGCGGAAGTGGGTGTCCATCTGATTCTAGCGCATTGTTCAGTCCAGTAGAGTAATCGCCACAAATTCGAACGGACACGTTGTCAGATTTCCGGACCACGACTATCGGTGTGGCCCAGTCGGAAAACTTCACTGGAGAGATTATTCCCTTGTCTTGAAGGCGTTGGAGTTCGGCATCAACCTTTGGAAGTGCTGCATATGCGACTGGTCGTTTTGGACAGTACACTGAACGGGCATCGGGTTTCAGGTATAGTTTCACTTTTGCTTTTGTGCACTTACCAAGTGAGCTCTGGAACACTTCGGGGAACTTCAAACGGAGTTTTTCAACGGTGTCTTGCGGCTTTTGATGGACAGCGTTCACCAGCGAATTGAAGGGTACAGCCCACAGATCGAACAGTTCGATTGTGTCTATTCCAAGGACATTCAAATCTGGGTTTGATGACACGTAGACAATACCTTCGTTTGTTGAATTCTTGATGGTAAGCTGGGCCTTGAATTCGCCAACGATGTTGATTCTGTCACCGGAAGCGCTGATAGCTGCGATCTCCGAGGTTTCGATAGTTGGTTTCCCGATTGCTTCCCAGGTCGGTGTAGAGATAATCGTGATATCCGATGCACAATCCAGTTGAAGCGTCGCCTGATTTCCGTTGATTCCAAGAGTGATGAATTTCCTCTTTCCTTGGAGGTCGATACGCTTCACCGAAATTCCTTTAGACTTCACATACTCTTTCGTCTTCGATTTGTCGAATTTTCTTCCAGGTCTGGATTTCGTTTCCGCCGTAGAGCAGTATCCCATCCTCGTCGCCAATTGTCACAACTCCAATGAATAAAAGACTAGTTGTAGTTTAGGTCTATTTACTTCGGAGGTTGGAACAGTAATCATTGTAGAAAAGTATAATGTCAAACAACTTAATTAACATAGGCTTCTTTGATCATAGCTTCAGGCCATTCCTCTATAACAACTACACCACACACCGAACATTCTTTTGCACCATTTGAACTTGTCTTTGGTACTCAAGTAAATTATCCAACCAAGTTTGAAAATAGTACTATCGACCCAATCTACAATTATGAAGCCTACTACAAAGAATTACAGTTTAAATTACAAATTGCAGCGAAAAAAGCAAAATCAATATTAGAAAAATCCAAAGAAAAAAGAGTAGCAAAACAAAAACAAAATTCAAACCCAATAGAAATCCAACTAGGAACCAAAGTTTGGCTTAAGAAAGAAAACCGAAGAAAACTAGACCCAGTTTACACAGGACCATTTACTATTATTAACATCAATCACCCAAATGTTACAATCAAAAAGGAAACATCAAACGAAACCCAAACTGTACATAAAAACAGAATTATTACGTAAAAGTTAACCCAAAATCCATTTTACATACAAACCTAATCAATGTGCATTCAAATCTTTACGTTAATAGACAGTGTTATCCTAAGAAGTGATAATCTTAAGACATCCGAGCCTAATCTCAAAAAAAAAAATAGAAATGAAAAAATAAGTGAAAAAGAGATAGGTCAAAAGTCTAACCCATGTTAGACGTGAGATATTCGGTTTCTAGCTTTAATCTAATCTAAGCTCTAATAACCAAACAATGTAAGAAAAAAAATATATATATAATTAAAAAAATAAATAAATATTATAATACAGAGACAACCGGATAATGACACTAACCGAATAATAACATTTCATTTCATTTCATTACATTATTCTTCCAAAGGGGGAAGGTGTCGTGGGTTGAAAACCACTGATTACCAAAACCCATAAACACAAATAAACCAAAGGCCATCAGCCTTGCAATTGTATCGAACCCGAAAATGCAGATCCACGCAATAACAAACATATGCGCAAAGCGCCACACAACGTCAATAGAAAATCATACTTGTACCCGCACTCCGCGTGCGGTCCGAAACCAAGCTCACCCGAAAACGATAAGTGTCGAATTGCACAATTTGGGTAGGACCACCAAGGCACCCAAATTGTCTACTTTGCAAAGATGCTCTAGAGCGTCTACTGTTGTCTCATTTACTCTTATAGTTAAAATAGGTTAAGTCAAATATTGTCACAGCTATATAAACCGAAGAACTGAAATAAACACAAGGAATGATTATCTACGAGTCAAACTGTTCTGACGTGGTCCTTTCTGGTGATAGCCTTTCGTGCTCACCATAGTTGGGATACCATTATAAGAAAGAAAGACCTTCTCCGATAATCCAAGTACAGTCGTCCGATGCCTTCTACAATACATTCAGGTTATATTGCGCATCATAAGGAATCAAGAGCAATCCTAAGCCTGAGCTAAGCTTAGGAAGCGCAAAATCACCCGAAAATGCATTCAGGTTAAATTGTGCATCATATGGAACCTTGTGTTCTCAATCACCTAAAAATACATTCAGGTTACATTGCACATTATATCGAATCCGGTGTTTTCCTAAGCCTGAGCTAAGCTTAGGAAGCGCAAAATCACCTTAAATTGCATTCAGCTTACATTGCACATCATATAGAATCTAGAGCAATCCCAAGCCTGAAATATGCTTAGGAAGCGCAAAATCACCCGAAAATACATTTAGGCTACATTGCACATCATATCAAATTTAGTGTTTTCCTAAGCCTGAGCTAAGCTTAGGAAGCGCAAAATCACCCGAAAATACATTCGCATCATATGGAATCTAGAGCAATTCTTAGCCTCAGCTAAGCTCAGGAAGCGCAAATTCACCCGAAAATGCATTCAGGTTACATTGTGCATCACATGGAAACTGGTGTTTTACTTTGCCTGAGCTATGCTTAGGAAGCGCAAATTCACCCGAAAATACATTCAGGTTATATTGCGCATCATATGGAATCTAGAGCAATCCTAAGCCTGAGCTAAGCTTAGGAAGCGCACAGCGAAAAATGAAATTATCTGGACAGGCAACATTTTCTCATTAAAAAAATGGTCAACTATTTGTAACTTTTCATTAAGTGCATCAAAAAATCACAAATTTGTACTGTAAGTTGATCATCTAGTCCACGGGTTCCCAACCGGTGGTCCGCGGCCCCCTGGGGGGCCGTAAAGCCAGTCTAGGGGGGCCGCGATGTTACCAAAAAACTGTTAAGTTTTTATTCTCTCTCTCTTCTCTTCTTGGCGTAACGTCCTCATTGGGACAAAGCCTGCTTCTCAGCTTCTTCCACTTCTATGAGCACATCCACAGTTATTAACTGAGAGCTGCCTCTGCCAATGACCATTTTGCATGTGTATATCGTGTGGCAGGCACGAAGATACTCTATGCCCAAGGAAGTCAAGGAAATTTCCTTTACGAAAAGATCCTGGACCGACCGGGAATCGAACCCGTCACCCTCAGCATGGTCATGCTGAATACCCGTGCGTTTACCGCCTTGGATATATGGGCCTATGGGCTATATTCTATTTTGTGTAAATTATACCAATTTTTAGTTTTGTATACCGCCATCCCCAAAAGCCACAACTTGAACAACAAATGTTCAGTATAAAACGCCTTCAGAAGAAAAAATTCTCGGCTGCGCCGCTATTTTTCAGCTTCAACTCAAATTGAATATTCATGACATAATTTTTACGAAATGTGAGTGTCGAATAAAAAAAAGTATCATTGATCGTCGAAAATCCCTCAATCCCTAAATTTCTGGCTACGTCACTGTACGAAAAAAACTCGGTTTTGAAGATTGCTTCAGAAATTAGTACATGTATTACTTCAGAAATTTCTGAAGGAATTCTTTCAAGGATTCTATTAAAGTATCCTCCAGCAAGTTTTCTCCAGGATTTTTTCGATTAATTCTTGTTGCAATACCTCAAGGGGTTTCTCAAGGAATTCCTTCAGTAATTCCTCCAGAGATTTCTCAAAAATGCCGCTCCGGCAGACATTTCTTTACAGTTTCTTGTAGGATTACACCTAGAAATTCCATCAGAACTATCTCTAGAGATTTCTGCAGGAGACCGTTCACAGATTCTTTCAGCGATTCCTATATGAATTTTTCTATGGAGATTTTTTTTTCTCCAGAGATTCTTTCAGGTATTCGGGTGGGTCGGGATGGTTGGGGGGTGGATTGATACCATCAAGAATTGCTCCAGAGATTCCCTCAGGCATTTCTTCCAAAATTCCTCCACGAGTTATTTTTCTAGCAGTTCCTCGAGGGATTTCTTCAAAGTTTCTTTAGGTTTTCATACAAAAAATGCTTCATAAATTCATTTTAGAATTTATTCAGACCTTTCTTCAGGAAATCTTCAGGAGTTTTTACAGGGCTTTATTCCTTGGCATTTGTTCAAGGAATATTTCTAGGAGTAGCTGCAGAGGGTTCTTCAGTTCTTCCAGGCATTTTTTAGAGTTTCCTTCAAAATATTCTTTACCTTCAGAAATTTTCATGCGATTCCTTGAAGCATTCCACTAGAGCTTTAGTGTTCAAAAATTTCAGCAGGATTTTCACACATATCTAGAGAAATTGTACAAGAAATTCTTCAAAGCATTTCTCCTGAGGTATTTCTACAAGTTCTTTCAGGATTTACTTCAGAAATTTCTCCAGGGATTTCTTCAGAAATCCATAAAAAATGTCCTTTTTGGAGGAAACTCCTCTAGAAATTCCTTAAGAAATATCTTCAGAAATTTCTTCATAAACTCCACCAAGAGTGTTTCCTTGGAATTATTTCCAGAATCGCTCCAGAAGTTTATCATGACTTTTTTTTAGAAATTCCTTCAGGTCCCCCAATGATTATTTCAGGAATTTTTGTCCTTTCATATTTTTCTCTAAAACTTCTTCTAGGAATCTCCACAGGTATCTTCTGGAGTTCTTTCATGGATTCAGAAAATCCTTAAGCGGGATTCCTTAAGAAATTCTAGAACTCCTCCAGTATTTTTTTGTGAAATTTCTGGATGAACTGCTGAAAAAACATCTCTGGAGGAATCTTTGTATGAGTCACAAGAGATATTTCTGATGGAATCGCAGGAACAATTTTAGAAAGAACCATTGTAGGGGTTTCTACAAGAATCCCTGAAGGAATTTCTCAAGGATATGCTAAAGGATCTCTTGGAGGAATTTCCGCAGGATTTTTAAAGGTATTTCTAGGAGGTAATTCTAGGAGAATTTTACGAAGAAAAATCCAAGGAACAACTTTTACTGATATTCCTAAAGAAATCCTTAAAAAATTGAAAGAGTCTCTTGAGATATTTCCGAAAAAAAATCCCTGAAGAAATTTCAAAAGGAATCCATGGAGGAATTACTAAGAGAATGCATGAAGTAATTTTTGAAAAAAATGTCCAGTCTAATTCCAGTAAAAATCCCTGAAGGTATTTTTGAAGGAATTCCAGGAAAAGTCCTGAATGAATCTCTGGAGGAATATCTGAGGGAAATTTCTGAAGGAATAACAAGGAAAACTTCCTGGAAAACGCTTGGTGGAACTCCAAGAAGAATTTATTGAGAAACTCTAGAAGAGTTCGTGAAGAAATCCTTCAATAGAGTACCAGGAGGATTTTTTTTAATATTCCTGGTGAAAGCCGAAAAATCTCATGAAAAAATTCCAATTAAATTTCTGTTGAAATGGCAAGTAAATATTTCTGGAAATTTTCTGAATCCGTGGAAAATTTTCTAAAGGTATCCTTGGAGGAAACGCTAAAAGAATTTCAGAAGAAATATACAGAGGAATACTGAAACGCAAGAAACTCTGTAAGAATTTCTGCATGAATCCCTGGATCAATTCCCGCTAGAATCACTGGAGTTAATAATGCAAGAATCTCTGCGGGAATTCTTGTTCGTTTTTCTGGATGAACCCCTGAAGTAATTTCTTGAGACTTTACTGCGGATGTTTCCAATGGAATCCTTGGGGAAATTCCCGAGGAAATCTCTGGAGGAGTTCGTGAAGAAATCCTGTATGAGTTCCTGTAGGAATCACCGGAATATTTTCTGAAACAATCGTTAAAAGAACTTCAGAATGCGAAGATGAACCAGCATAGGGCTGGAATTCTCAATAATAAAAAAAATTAACCGTTATGTGGCCGGCAAACTTTTTGCTTTTTTCTACACCGTGTATTTTAAATGAGTGCTGGATACCCGGGTACCCTGCCGGTCACATAAGGGTTAAACTTCTGGATTCGCTGGACAAACTTCTGATTCCTTCAGAGCGATTTTCTAAAGGATTTTCTAAAGTCTTCTATCTGAAGTAATCCCAGGCGAAGTTTCAGAGGGAATCCATGGAAAGAAATGGATGAAAGAAATGGAAGAAATGGAAAAGAAATGGAGATGGAAAGAAATGGAAGAATGGGAATCCATGGAAGAAATTTTTAAGGGCATATCTGAAGTGCATATCTGGAGAAATTTCTTAATGAATCCATTCAGCTAGAACAATTTTTGAAAGGGTTCTTTGATTTTTTATGAATGAATCCTGGAGTAATTTCTGAAGATATCCATAGTGCAATTTTGTAAGGAATCCATAGAAGGTGTTCTAAAAAAATCTCTGGAGAGATTTCTGAAAGAACCCCTGGAAAAAATTCTAAAGGAAACTTTGGTGGAAATGTATTATGAATCTCGAGAAAAAAATAAAGGGATCTCAGAAGGATGTTCTGAAGAAATTCTTCGTGAAATTTCTGGAGGGATTCTGAACTTTGGAATTTCTGAAAGAAATTACTTGAACTAGGTTTGAAGTAATCCGTGGATGATTGTTCGAAAGAATCTCAGGAGAGATTTTTGAAAGAATCCATGAAGCATTTTTTATGGAGCTCTGGACGAATTTCTGTAGCAGTTCATGGATGATTTTTTAAAAGAATCCCCGGAGAACCTTCTGAAGGAATCCGTGCAAGATTTTTTGAAAGAAATCATTAAAGGATTTTCAAGAGCAATCCACGGAAAAATTTCAAATGAAATCCATGGTAGGATTTATGGCAGAGTTCTTTGTGTTTTTTTAATCTTAATTTTTGGATGAATCTTTTGGGAATTTCAGAGAAATTTCTGAATGAATTTATGCATTTACTAAAGGAATTCCTGAAATAATTCTGAAAGAAATTCTCAGAGAAATCTCAAAAGGAATCCCTGGCATAATTTCCTATGATTTCATGGAATACTTTCTAAAGGAATCACTGGAGGAATTTCTGAAGAAAACCATGTAAAATTTTCAGAAGGAATCAAAGAAGGAATTTTTGAAGAAATACGTGAATGGTTTTCTAAATGAATCCTTCGAGCTCTCGAAAAATTTCTGATGAAGTTTATGGAGGATTTTTTTCTAAAATAAACCGTTAAGAAATTTTTGCAGTTTCTAATTGAATTTCCAAAGAAATTTCCGAATGATTGCTTAATATATTTCATGGAACCATTATTGAAGGAATCCCAGAAAGCATTTTCAAAGGAATTCGTGAGGGAATTTCTGAAGAAATATCTAGAAGAATTTCTGAAGACATCGGAGGACGAATTTTTGAAATAAACCTAGGGAATAGTCCCAATATCACAGAGATTTTTGTTTTGCAAATATGAGGGCGCAAAAATTATCAATTATCAAATAAGCGATTTTCTTATATTCAGGAGAAGCAATTTCCAACATCATAAAGAATATACTTTAACGTATGGAGGCACAAAAGTTGTAATATTTATTCACATCAATAATTACTCAAAGTGTGTGAGGGCGCAGAATAGTTCGAAAAATCATTTTATTAAATTCAAGAAGGTGGAATAAAATGTTTCTTCATACTGGAAAAAAAGATTTTTCTTACAATATGGGCAAAATAAAGCAAAATATTTTGAAAAATGACCATGTAACTTTTCCTAAATTTATGAGGGCGCTCAAAATTTCGAGAATTCACAGCTCTTCCAAAATCACAAAGGATTTTTTTTCTGTCCCCAATTGGGGCGCAAACAAAATATCAAAAAGGAAACTTTTCACATGTGGACACAGAATTATCAATCAAATAGGCGATTTTCTTGCAGCAACAAGAAGGGAAGAAACATTCATTAAAAAAAAGTATAGGCGGCTCTCTAACATTAAATAGGAAGTAGGTAAGGTATAGTGATAATATTTATAATGATAAATGGAGAAGTTGCTCCACAAAGGCTTTTTATGTTTATAAGAGAACAAACTAAATGTATATTGAGTTAAATTATGTTTGGACGACAGGATTGGTTAACTTTTTACAAGAAGCATATTTTCATTCTTGGCTATTTTTTTTATTTTTCTTAAGAGCTGGTTACTCAGTGATTAGCTTGGTGTAAACTCTATGACACCACTGGTAATGCAAACCATGCTTAATTTTTATATACTAAATTGTGTACTTCAGGGGTATCCGGATTATTTTAGAATTGGAATCTCCGCCCAAAAATAGTCGAAATCCAAAATTTTATAATTTTCGGAGTCTGGGAAGTATTTTTAAAATGCATTTAACGTTTGTATGGAGCAAATTTTTTGTTCGGGCTGAACTATCATTTTATTGATTGAACAATAACAATGCGCAATATAACCTGAATGCATTTTCGGGTGATTTTGCGCTTCCTAAGCTTAGATCAGGCTTAGGAAAACACTATTATTATTATTATTATTATTTTAACTAAAAATTTGGAAGAGGGAAAACCCCCTTTGAGTGATTTCCATCTTTGAAATCTCTCTCAAAGAGGCACAAAACCTCTTCTTCTTTTCCAAAACATTACAATAAATAACCGCTCTTGCGGAATCAATCCATAACTAAGCCAGATTCTTCAAATGTCCTTACCAAGCCGGCAAAGAGGAATCGTCATCGAAATCGAATTTTGAATACTGAAAATAAAAATAAAAAGAAAAAAAAACAATACAAAGGCGGAATCAAACAGTATATGAAATTTGAAGTCAAAAATCATACAGTAATTTGAATATCGGAAACTGTTTACTTCCAAGAATATTTCGAACAGATTCAGGAATGGGATGGTTAAAATTTTGTAAATTCTTGAAAAAAATATTTCTTGGCAAAATAAACCTTGAACAAAATAGTATAATGTGATCAATGTCCTCATAAAATTCCCCACAATCACATAAATTTGAATCATTTATATTGATACGGTATAAATGACTACTACAATTGTAATGATTCGAAATCAATCTTGAAAAGCAGCAAATAAAATTTCTACTTGCATTCATATGGTTATACCAAGGAAAGTGTTTAACCGTAGGACAAATGGAGTGACACCAACGTCCCTTTTTACTAGAATGCCAAAAATTTTGCCAGTTATCCAAACAATACTTATTTAATTCGGTAAAATACTCAGATGGCGAAATATTGCGATCCAAAATAATTCCCCGAGTAGCACCTAATTTGGCCAAAGAATCAGCTTGCTCATTACCATAAATATTGCAATCTGAAGGAATCCAAACTAATTGAATCAAAAACCCTTGAGAGTGTAAATCTAATAATATTTGTTTAGGTTCCAAAAATATGTGATGAGCTTTGACATTAAAATTATTCGAATTTAATGCACGGAGACAACTCATACTATCAAAACAATCTTTTATCAAAATACATGCAAAATATATTGCAATTAATTCAGCAATAAAAATAGAGCAAGGACCACGTAATTTGAAGAAATGAGCTGAATTCAAGTTGTGTACCCCAAAGCCTACACCGTCTTGGTTTACAGATCCATCAGTGAAATAAAATTGGTCACGATTAATACCCATAAATTTCCGTTTAAATAAATAATTAGCGAAATGAGGATATTCTATTTTTGGAATTTGTTTTATTTCTTCATATAGAGAAAAATTAATATTAGGATGAAAGGTATGAATATCAATTTTGTAATTATGAAATTTAACTGTTGAAGCAGGATCTATATTTAGGGTAGAGCAGTACACATAAGAATTTAGTATCCTACTAGAGAGATTGATTTCAAACAGCGATTGTAATAGTAGTTTACGCAACAAGGTGCAGAATGATGATTTTTACAGCACGAGTCGTACATTTATCCAACGAGGCTTGCCGAGTTGGATAATTACGACGAGTGCTGTAAAAATCAAGTTCTGCACCGAGTTGCGTACAATGTTTTTTGCAAGTTCATAAATTACCGCTTGAGGGAAGTTTCAAACAAAACTTTTTCATCAAACTGCATACTGATGCTCATTAGTGTGGGTCATCGGAAGCGTTTTCTCAGATAAAAGCTTTTTTGGTTCCGTTTCGGGTCCTGAGTATCTGTGCAAAATTTAAGCACGATCGGTTGCGTCTACACTTTGCGCATTGCAATTGAAATTTGTATGGGATTTTATATGGGAAAACATACTTTTTTGCATTTTAGTCATAAGTTGAAAAAGTTTGTCTGAAACTTTTTAACCGATACTGTAAATTGATAGCCTAGGATGTTCTGAAGAACTTTGTTGAAGACCGCAAAGCGATCCAATGCTTGTGAAAATAGTTATAACCAACGAACCGCGTGCATGTGTTTATGTTTTAACATGTAAAGGAATAACAATAGCAACAAAATCATACTGTTTCACCAAGCAATGCCAACGCTATAACTTTTTTCATAAGCATCAGATCACTTCGCGGTCTTCGACAAAGTTTTTCAGGACACCCTAGGCTATGATTTCATTTTAACAGTTACACGGTTTTAGAAAAATTCGTGCTTGTTATGAGAGAAATGCAAAAAAGTGTGTATTCCCATGTAAAACCTTATATAAACTTTAATCGCGATGCGCAAAACGTAGACATAACCGATCGTGCTCAAATTTTGCACACTTATTTGGGTCCTGAAATGGTATCAAAAAAGTTTTGATCTGATGGGATACCATTGAATTTTTCACTTTTCCATGTAAACGATGACCCACTCTAATGCTCATAGCCATGTTTAAGAAAATCTGATCATAGCAGTTGTCACAATTTTTCAAAACTGCATCCAGAAAGCATCAAGAAGTTGATCAAAACTTAAAACAGTGCTGTAATGGTTCATTACGCAACGCAAATCAGTGCTGTAATGAACCATTACAGCACTGTTAATTTGGTGTGGGAAAGTAGGCGTTTTCCTGTCAGATAAGAGTGAGGTAAAACAGCCTATTACGATGAGAAATTGCAAAAAATATTAATAATGGGATGATTATTTGAATAATATTGTACTAAAAATTTACAGTTTAATTTTTGAAAACGAATTTTGAGGGGTTCAACACCTGCTAACACTTCAATGAACTGGGTATGCGTAGAATTCATGAGTTTTAGAGAAATTCTCAAACAACAAAATTGATTTTTTTCGAGTTTTGAAAAATAAGTTTGAACAGCACTTTCAAAAGAAAAACATCCATATTCCATTACTGACCAAATAGTTGTTTTATAAAGTGTGATCAAATCAGAAGGATGAGCACCCCACCAAGTACCAGTGATGGTACGAAGAAAATTTATTCTTTTTGAGCAAACTTTTTGAATGTATAAAATGTGGCAAGCCCAGTTTAATTTTGAATCAAACCAAATTCCAAGATATTTATATTCATCAACCTGATCAATTTCATGGACATTCAGATATAAGCAAATATTTGAGGAAAAACGTTTCCTCGAAAATATGATATATTTTGTTTTTGAAGTTGAAAAAGTGAAGCCATTGTCAAACGCCCAAGCATCAATATTATTCAAGGAGCATTGCATGAAATGACGAATAATTTCCCTATTTTTGCCGCTAATTGATAAAACATTATCATCAGCAAATTGTATTAAATGACATCCATTTGGAATTAGTGCAGCCATATCAGAAGTAAAAAGATTATATAAAAAAGGACTCAAGGAAGATCCTTGTGGAAGACCAAAACAACTATAACGAATAATTTTGGAAGACCCATTATGGAAAAAATGCATAATTTTTAATGAAAATAAATTATATATGAAATTTGAAATCATGTTCGGAATTTTCAAATGGTTCATTTTATTAAAAAGTAAATCAATCAAAACAGAATCATATGCACCCGAAACATCAAGAAATTCATTTTAGAATTTATTCAGACCTTTCTTCAGGAAATCTTCAGGAGTTTTTACAGGGCTTTATTCCTTGGCATTTGTTCAAGGAATATTTCTAGGAGTAGCTGCAGAGGGTTCTTCAGTTCTTCCAGGCATTTTTTAGAGTTTCCTTCAAAATATTCTTTACCTTCAGAAATTTTCATGCGATTCCTTGAAGCATTCCACTAGAGCTTTAGTGTTCAAAAATTTCAGCAGGATTTTCACACATATCTAGAGAAATTGTACAAGAAATTCTTCAAAGCATTTCTCCTGAGGTATTTCTACAAGTTCTTTCAGGATTTACTTCAGAAATTTCTCCAGGGATTTCTTCAGAAATCCATAAAAAATGTCCTTTTTGGAGGAAACTCCTCTAGAAATTCCTTAAGAAATATCTTCAGAAATTTCTTCATAAACTCCACCAAGAGTGTTTCCTTGGAATTATTTCCAGAATCGCTCCAGAAGTTTATCATGACTTTTTTTTAGAAATTCCTTCAGGTCCCCCAATGATTATTTCAGGAATTTTTGTCCTTTCATATTTTTCTCTAAAACTTCTTCTAGGAATCTCCACAGGTATCTTCTGGAGTTCTTTCATGGATTCAGAAAATCCTTAAGCGGGATTCCTTAAGAAATTCTAGAACTCCTCCAGTATTTTTTTGTGAAATTTCTGGATGAACTGCTGAAAAAACATCTCTGGAGGAATCTTTGTATGAGTCACAAGAGATATTTCTGATGGAATCGCAGGAACAATTTTAGAAAGAACCATTGTAGGGGTTTCTACAAGAATCCCTGAAGGAATTTCTCAAGGATATGCTAAAGGATCTCTTGGAGGAATTTCCGCAGGATTTTTAAAGGTATTTCTAGGAGGTAATTCTAGGAGAATTTTACGAAGAAAAATCCAAGGAACAACTTTTACTGATATTCCTAAAGAAATCCTTAAAAAATTGAAAGAGTCTCTTGAGATATTTCCGAAAAAAAATCCCTGAAGAAATTTCAAAAGGAATCCATGGAGGAATTACTAAGAGAATGCATGAAGTAATTTTTGAAAAAAATGTCCAGTCTAATTCCAGTAAAAATCCCTGAAGGTATTTTTGAAGGAATTCCAGGAAAAGTCCTGAATGAATCTCTGGAGGAATATCTGAGGGAAATTTCTGAAGGAATAACAAGGAAAACTTCCTGGAAAACGCTTGGTGGAACTCCAAGAAGAATTTATTGAGAAACTCTAGAAGAGTTCGTGAAGAAATCCTTCAATAGAGTACCAGGAGGATTTTTTTTAATATTCCTGGTGAAAGCCGAAAAATCTCATGAAAAAATTCCAATTAAATTTCTGTTGAAATGGCAAGTAAATATTTCTGGAAATTTTCTGAATCCGTGGAAAATTTTCTAAAGGTATCCTTGGAGGAAACGCTAAAAAAATTTCAGAAGAAATATACAGAGGAATACTGAAACGCAAGAAACTCTGTAAGAATTTCTGCATGAATCCCTGGATCAATTCCCGCTAGAATCACTGGAGTTAATAATGCAAGAATCTCTGCGGGAATTCTTGTTCGTTTTTCTGGATGAACCCCTGAAGTAATTTCTTGAGACTTTACTGCGGATGTTTCCAATGGAATCCTTGGGGAAATTCCCGAGGAAATCTCTGGAGGAGTTCGTGAAGAAATCCTGTATGAGTTCCTGTAGGAATCACCGGAATATTTTCTGAAACAATCGTTAAAAGAACTTCAGAATGCGAAGATGAACCAGCATAGGGCTGGAATTCTCAATAATAAAAAAAATTAACCGTTATGTGGCCGGCAAACTTTTTGCTTTTTTCTACACCGTGTATTTTAAATGAGTGCTGGATACCCGGGTACCCTGCCGGTCACATAAGGGTTAAACTTCTGGATTCGCTGGACAAACTTCTGATTCCTTCAGAGCGATTTTCTAAAGGATTTTCTAAAGTCTTCTATCTGAAGTAATCCCAGGCGAAGTTTCAGAGGGAATCCATGGAAAGAAATGGATGAAAGAAATGGAAGAAATGGAAAAGAAATGGAGATGGAAAGAAATGGAAGAATGGGAATCCATGGAAGAAATTTTTAAGGGCATATCTGAAGTGCATATCTGGAGAAATTTCTTAATGAATCCATTCAGCTAGAACAATTTTTGAAAGGGTTCTTTGATTTTTTATGAATGAATCCTGGAGTAATTTCTGAAGATATCCATAGTGCAATTTTGTAAGGAATCCATAGAAGGTGTTCTAAAAAAATCTCTGGAGAGATTTCTGAAAGAACCCCTGGAAAAAATTCTAAAGGAAACTTTGGTGGAAATGTATTATGAATCTCGAGAAAAAAATAAAGGGATCTCAGAAGGATGTTCTGAAGAAATTCTTCGTGAAATTTCTGGAGGGATTCTGAACTTTGGAATTTCTGAAAGAAATTACTTGAACTAGGTTTGAAGTAATCCGTGGATGATTGTTCGAAAGAATCTCAGGAGAGATTTTTGAAAGAATCCATGAAGCATTTTTTATGGAGCTCTGGACGAATTTCTGTAGCAGTTCATGGATGATTTTTTAAAAGAATCCCCGGAGAACCTTCTGAAGGAATCCGTGCAAGATTTTTTGAAAGAAATCATTAAAGGATTTTCAAGAGCAATCCACGGAAAAATTTCAAATGAAATCCATGGTAGGATTTATGGCAGAGTTCTTTGTGTTTTTTTAATCTTAATTTTTGGATGAATCTTTTGGGAATTTCAGAGAAATTTCTGAATGAATTTATGCATTTACTAAAGGAATTCCTGAAATAATTCTGAAAGAAATTCTCAGAGAAATCTCAAAAGGAATCCCTGGCATAATTTCCTATGATTTCATGGAATACTTTCTAAAGGAATCACTGGAGGAATTTCTGAAGAAAACCATGTAAAATTTTCAGAAGGAATCAAAGAAGGAATTTTTGAAGAAATACGTGAATGGTTTTCTAAATGAATCCTTCGAGCTCTCGAAAAATTTCTGATGAAGTTTATGGAGGATTTTTTTCTAAAATAAACCGTTAAGAAATTTTTGCAGTTTCTAATTGAATTTCCAAAGAAATTTCCGAATGATTGCTTAATATATTTCATGGAACCATTATTGAAGGAATCCCAGAAAGCATTTTCAAAGGAATTCGTGAGGGAATTTCTGAAGAAATATCTAGAAGAATTTCTGAAGACATCGGAGGACGAATTTTTGAAATAAACCTAGGGAATAGTCCCAATATCACAGAGATTTTTGTTTTGCAAATATGAGGGCGCAAAAATTATCAATTATCAAATAAGCGATTTTCTTATATTCAGGAGAAGCAATTTCCAACATCATAAAGAATATACTTTAACGTATGGAGGCACAAAAGTTGTAATATTTATTCACATCAATAATTACTCAAAGTGTGTGAGGGCGCAGAATAGTTCGAAAAATCATTTTATTAAATTCAAGAAGGTGGAATAAAATGTTTCTTCATACTGGAAAAAAAGATTTTTCTTACAATATGGGCAAAATAAAGCAAAATATTTTGAAAAATGACCATGTAACTTTTCCTAAATTTATGAGGGCGCTCAAAATTTCGAGAATTCACAGCTCTTCCAAAATCACAAAGGATTTTTTTTCTGTCCCCAATGGGGGCGCAAACAAAATATCAAAAAGGAAATTTTTCACATGTGGACACAGAATTATCAATCAAATAGGCGATTTTCTTGCAGCAACAAGAAGGGAAGAAACATTCATTAAAAAAAAGTATAGGCGGCTCTCTAACATTAAATAGGAAGTAGGTAAGGTATAGTGATAATATTTATAATGATAAATGGAGAAGTTGCTCCACAAAGGCTTTTTATGTTTATAAGAGAACAAACTAAATGTATATTGAGTTAAATTATGTTTGGATGACAGGATTGGTTAACTTTTTACAAGAAGCATATTTTCATTCTTGGCTATTTTTTTTATTTTTCTTAAGAGCTGGTTACTCAGTGATTAGCTTGGTGTAAACTCTATGACACCACTGGTAATGCAAACCATGCTTAATTCTTATATACTAAATTGTGTACTTCAGGGGTATCCGGATTATTTTAGAAGTGGAATCTCCGCCCAAAAATAGTCGAAATCCAAAATTTTATAATTTTCGGAGTCTGGGAAGTATTTTTAAAATGCATTTAACGTTTGTATGGAGCAAATTTTTTGTTCGGGCTGAACTATCATTTTATTGATTGAACAATAACAATGCGCAATATAACCTGAATGCATTTTCGGGTGATTTTGCGCTTCCTAAGCTTAGATCAGGCTTAGGAAAACACTATTATTATTATTATTATTATTTTAACTAAAAATTTGGAAGAGGGAAAACCCCCTTTGAGTGATTTCCATCTTTGAAATCTCTCTCAAAGAGGCACAAAACCTCTTCTTCTTTTCCAAAACATTACAATAAATAACCGCTCTTGCGGAATCAATCCATAACTAAGCCAGATTCTTCAAATGTCCTTACCAAGCCGGCAAAGAGGAATCGTCATCGAAATCGAATTTTGAATACTGAAAATAAAAATAAAAAGAAAAAAAAAACAATACAAAGGCGGAATCAAACAGTATATGAAATTTGAAGTCAAAAATCATACAGTAATTTGAATATCGGAAACTGTTTACTTCCAAGAATATTTCGAACAGATTCAGGAATGGGATGGTTAAAATTTTGTAAATTCTTGAAAAAAATATTTCTTGGCAAAATAAACCTTGAACAAAATAGTATAATGTGATCAATGTCCTCATAAAATTCCCCACAATCACATAAATTTGTATCATTTATATTGATACGGTATAAATGACTACTACAATTGTAATGATTCGAAATCAATCTTGAAAAGCAGCAAATAAAATTTCTACTTGCATTCATATGGTTATACCAAGGAAAGTGTTTAACCGTAGGACAAATGGAGTGACACCAACGTCCCTTTTTACTAGAATGCCAAAAATTTTGCCAGTTATCCAAACAATACTTATTTAATTCGGTAAAATACTCAGATGGCGAAATATTGCGATCCAAAATAATTCCCCGAGTAGCACCTAATTTGGCCAAAGAATCAGCTTGCTCATTACCATAAATATTGCAATCTGAAGGAATCCAAACTAATTGAATCAAAAACCCTTGAGAGTGTAAATCTAATAATATTTGTTTAGGTTCCAAAAATATGTGATGAGCTTTGACATTAAAATTATTCGAATTTAATGCACGGAGACAACTCATACTATCAAAACAATCTTTTATCAAAATACATGCAAAATATATTGCAATTAATTCAGCAATAAAAATAGAGCAAGGACCACGTAATTTGAAGAAATGAGCTGAATTCAAGTTGTGTACCCCAAAACCTACACCGTCTTGGTTTACAGATCCATCAGTGAAATAAAATTGGTCACGATTAATACCCATAAATTTCCGTTTAAATAAATAATTAGCGAAATGAGGATATTCTATTTTTGGAATTTGTTTTATTTCTTCATATAGAGAAAAATTAATATTAGGATGAAAGGTATGAATATCAATTTTGTAATTATGAAATTTAACTGTTGAAGCAGGATCTATATTTAGGGTAGAGCAGTACACATAAGAATTTAGTATCCTACTAGAGAGATTGATTTCAAACAGCGATTGTAATAGTAGTTTACGCAACAAGGTGCAGAATGACGATTTTTACAGCACGAGTCGTACATTTATCCAACGAGGCTTGCCGAGTTGGATAATTACGACGAGTGCTGTAAAAATCAAGTTCTGCACCGAGTTGCGTACAATGTTTTTTGCAAGTTCATAAATTACCGCTTGAGGGAAGTTTCAAACAAAACTTTTTCATCAAACTGCATACTGATGCTCATTAGTGTGGGTCATCGGAAGCGTTTTCTCAGATAAAAGCTTTTTTGGTTCCGTTTCGGGTCCTGAGTATCTGTGCAAAATTTAAGCACGATCGGTTGCGTCTACACTTTGCGCATTGCAATTGAAATTTGTATGGGATTTTATATGGGAAAACATACTTTTTTGCATTTTAGTCATAAGTTGAAAAAGTTTGTCTGAAACTTTTTAACCGATACTGTAAATTGATAGCCTAGGATGTTCTGAAGAACTTTGTTGAAGACCGCAAAGCGATCCAATGCTTGTGAAAATAGTTATAACCAACGAACCGCGTGCATGTGTTTATGTTTTAACATGTAAAGGAATAACAATAGCAACAAAATCATACTGTTTCACCAAGCAATGCCAACGCTATAACTTTTTTCATAAGCATCAGATCACTTCGCGGTCTTCGACAAAGTTTTTCAGGACACCCTAGGCTATGATTTCATTTTAACAGTTACACGGTTTTAGAAAAATTCGTGCTTGTTATGAGAGAAATGCAAAAAAGTGTGTATTCCCATGTAAAACCTTATATAAACTTCAATCGCGATGCGCAAAACGTAGACATAACCGATCGTGCTCAAATTTTGCACACTTATTTGGGTCCTGAAATGGTATCAAAAAAGTTTTGATCTGATGGGATACCATTAAATTTTTCACTTTTCCATGTAAACGATGACCCACTCTAATGCTCATAGCCATGTTTAAGAAAATCTGATCATAGCAGTTGTCACAATTTTTCAAAACTGCATCCAGAAAGCATCAAGAAGTTGATCAAAACTTAAAACAGTGCTGTAATGGTTCATTACGCAACGCAAATCAGTGCTGTAATGAACCATTACAGCACTGTTAATTTGGTGTGGGAAAGTAGGCGTTTTCCTGTCAGATAAGAGTGAGGTAAAACAGCCTATTACGATGAGAAATTGCAAAAAATATTAATAATGGGATGATTATTTGAATAATATTGTACTAAAAATTTACAGTTTAATTTTTGAAAACGAATTTTGAGGGGTTCAACACCTGCTAACACTTCAATGAACTGGGTATGCGTAGAATTCATGAGTTTTAGAGAAATTCTCAAACAACAAAATTGATTTTTTTCGAGTTTTGAAAAATAAGTTTGAACAGCACTTCCAAAAGAAAAACATCCATATTCCATTACTGACCAAATAGTTGTTTTATAAAGTGTGATCAAATCAGAAGGATGAGCACCCCACCAAGTACCAGTGATGGTACGAAGAAAATTTATTCTTTTTGAGCAAACTTTTTGAATGTATAAAATGTGGCAAGCCCAGTTTAATTTTGAATCAAACCAAATTCCAAGATATTTATATTCATCAACCTGATCAATTTCATGGACATTCAGATATAAGCAAATATTTGAGGAAAAACGTTTCCTCGAAAATATGATATATTTTGTTTTTGAAGTTGAAAAAGTGAAGCCATTGTCAAACGCCCAAGCATCAATATTATTCAAGGAGCATTGCATGAAATGACGAATAATTTCCCTATTTTTGCCGCTAATTGATAAAACATTATCATCAGCAAATTGTATTAAATGACATCCATTTGGAATTAGTGCAGCCATATCAGAAGTAAAAAGATTATATAAAAAAGGACTCAAGGAAGATCCTTGTGGAAGACCAAAACAACTATAACGAATAATTTTGGAAGACCCATTATGGAAAAAATGCATAATTTTTAATGAAAATAAATTATATATGAAATTTGAAATCATGTTCGGAATTTTCAAATGGTTCATTTTATTAAAAAGTAAATCAATCAAAACAGAATCATATGCACCCGAAACATCAAGAAACGTAGAAACGACATCTTGTTTTTTGTTGAATGAAAGTTGAATTTGTGATGCTAAAATTGATGTACAGTCGCGAGTTCCACGACCTTTTCTAAAACCAAATTGTGAGGCAGAAAAAATGTGATTGCTCTCTGCCCACAGTTCTAAACGATTTAAAATCATACGTTCCATAAGTTTTCGCAAACATGATAATAAACTAATTGGTCTACGACTCTCTGCTAATGATGGATCTTTACAAGATTTTAAAATACTAACCACTTTAATTAAGCGCCATTCAGGAGGAATAATATTTTCAGCAATAAAAGTATTATATAATGTCAGTAAATGTAATTTTCCATCATCTGGTGAATTTTGAAGCACAATTAATTTTATATTGTCAATGCCAGGAGAAGTATTTTTAGTGAGTGATAAAGCTAAATTAAGCTCTTCTAAGGTAAATGGAATACAAAGATCTACAAAATAATTTAAAGATTTACTTTTATAGTTAATTTTAGTAGGTACAAAATCAGGACAAATTTTGGATGCAAACTGATTAACCCAATCTTCTGAGTATCCTAGAATAGTAGGAGAAGAAGAGTCAAAATTTCTTAAATTTCGTGCAACAGACCGTAACATTGATGAAGTTAATGTTAGTTAATGAAGTCTCCTTATCAAGACCTTGAATAATTTTTTTCCAGTAATTTGTTTTTTTAAATTCAGTTATTCTTGTGAACAATGCTTTAGCTTTGCAATATGCAAAATAATTCTCCCGACTACCAGATTTACGAAAATTTTCGAATGCAGTGGATTTATTTTTTAATGCAGTCGAACATTCATTATCCCAACAGAATGAAGGACGTTTTCTATTAAAAGTACTTGAAATAACTTTCTTTTTCTGTGATCTGAGTAAACTGTCATTTAGTAAAACTAAAAATTTATATTTATATTTTTCGATTGTAGAAATAGAATCATTGATATTGATTAGCGCAGAAGATATTAAATCAGCAAATTTCATCCAATCTACATTCTTACATAAATCAAGTACAATTTCTTGTGATGATTGGTCATGATTGTCTATATCATTTTGAAAGTTTATTAGAATAGGTAAGTGATCACTATTATTAGGGTCATTTATAATTTTCCAAGTAGACATCATAAATAATGTACTGGAACAAAGTGATAAATCTACACAAGAAGAATGAAAGGGAGGTACTGCAATCCTGGTAAAAGATCCATCATTTAAAATATTTAAATTTAAATCATCAATCAAATCCATCATTAAACAACCTCGTCCATCAGATCTAGAGCTACCCCATGCCACATTATGCGCATTAAAATCACCTAAAATATAAAAAGGAGTTGGAATTTGGGCTAAAATAGCTTTGAGTTGGTAAAGAGTAAAGCTTGCATTAGGAGGAATATAGAAACAAATAATCTATATATATATAAATGAGTTTGAAGTTTCTTTGAGGCAACAAAACTCAAGAACGGCTGAACTGATCAGAATGACTCTTGCACGGGTCGGTTCGTATTCGCGGTGGCTGTGTTTATATGTATAAAAAGTTACGAAAATCAACTAGAAAAGTAGAAAAATTGATAAAGTACTGATTTGTCATGAGCTGCGAAGAAAATCAACACGATCGAAATGAAACTAATCTAGAGTGCGGTGACGTTATGAGCTCCACAGTTGTCAAACCAAGTGGGCAAGACAAAGTTTGCCGGGCCAGCTAGTTGAGAATACAAATGCATTTTTTTTTGAAATAGCTATATATTCAATTTGCGATTGCACTGGTAAATCTAAATATTTAAATTCTATCTTATCTCTAATACCTATCAATACTCCTCCATATGCAACATCACGATTTTTCCGAATAATTTTGAATTGTGGAATACGAAAATATTTAGAATCAACTAACCAAGTTTCATTTAAGCAAAAAATGTCTAAATTATGATTAAATATCAAGAATTTTAATCTGGCAATGCTGCGACAATTCCATTGTAAAATATTTAAACTATTCGAATTGTTCGTAGCCAATAAAATGAGAATAGGGAAGCAATGAGGGGTCCAAATGAATTCAATTTTTCCAATAAAGAAGCCAAAAATGATAAAATCTTTTTAATAATTTTTTTCCAAAAATCACTGAAATCCAAAAAGTCTACTAACTCTTCCAATGTTTTAAGGATGTTATTGGAGGAATTGTCATTTGAATTTTGTTCTTTTTTATTAACTGAATCATCAGAACTGATTTTTTGAATATCTGGGAAATTCTTAGAAGAAGATTCACTAAGTAAAGGAAAGTGTTTGTTATATGAAGTTGAAGGTTGAGGCTCATAAAGAACATTGCTGAATTGGGGTGAATTGGTAGAATTTTTTTTTCTCTTTTTGGGAGAAATGTGAGGATTTTTTTTTTGTTTACAAATCCTGTTGAACAACAAAACTATTGTCATCTTCATCTTGTAAAATTTCAAATGAATTGGAAGTTGTCAAGTTATTAGAGGATTTCATTATGTCTGCGTAAGATAAGGAGTTCTTGTTTCTAACTTGTTAATTCATTTTTTTTTTTGATTTTGGATGTATACTGAACATTGCTTCAAGGAATTATGTTTCTGTTTGCAATAAATACAAACACCAGAATTTTGTTTACAATCTTCTGATGAATGAGGTTGTCCACATTTATTACATTTTGTTTTGTTAGAGCAAAAGCTAAAAGTAGACCAAATTGGAGACAACGCTCACAATGCTTTGGATAATAAAGTCTCACATCGAAAAAAAAACGTTATTAATCATAACATGATCAGGAAGTACAGATCCAGAAAATGTTAGTTTAATCAGTTAATTTGTTTCACTTCCATTGAATAACAACTTGGACAATCGAGAGCAATCTAAAATTTTAACCGGAGCAATGGATTTGTTCTTAAAAATTCCAAAACCATTACTCATAATAGCATCACATCATACTCGGTAAGTAGGCCTTGACCAGGTTAAACGGTTTTTTCTTCTCGTTTGCGTTTGCGATATTGTGGATTCGATAGGAGGATATTTTTCCATTGCTGGATTTGTTCAAGTGTTGCGGTTCAAGGTTTTGTTACGTGTTCGAAGTTTAATCAAGTTTTCATTCCTGGATCGTCATCGTTTTGGAAATCATTCAAGGATTTGCTGGGATTACATCTCCGTTGTTGTGCGTTTGCGTACGGTGGAGTGTTCCTGTTTATGAAATTCAAGTGTTGCGGTTGAAGATTCAAGTTTGTGGTTCCTGTTTCAAGTTTTCCGTTTTGGTTAGACGTTGGATTGGTTGAAGTTTGTTCGTTTGTATAGAAGAGCCGCAAGTATAAGTTATTTATTATCCTTTACTTTATTGTATCCTGATTTTACAATTGGCAAAAAAGATCTTCATTTTTGAGTTTCCAACATGGTGACTGATGAGGGGGAGGGGGGGTCTAAAGATAATGCTCATTTGATTGAAACCTTTTCATTGGTTAAACCTTTTCGTGTTAAGGTTTATCCACCCAGTTTTCCTGGGCCATTTGCTGTCTTTTTTCGAAAGAAAGAGAGACCAATTAATGTTTTATTGATTTCCTCCGAGGTTTACAAAAAATACAAATCTGTGAAGGAAATTAAAAAAATTTCACTAGACAAATTGCGTGTCATTTTTGGATCTCGAGATGAAGCTAATGCTCTTCTGGAATCCAAATTATTTGCTAATTCCTATCGTGTGTATGCTCCTAGTGATTCATGCGAAATAAATGGAATAATTTATGATGAATTTTTGGATTGCGAAGATGTTGTTAATCATGGTTCAGGTTTTTTGCGTTGCGTTGCGTTGCGTGGTAACGGAGTAATTCGTAGATTGCATACTGAAAGTTGTCATGTTAATACTTTAATACTCCTATTCTAATTGCTTATGGAATGCTATTTGGGAAAGAACAGCTATCCAATCAGAGGTTTAAGTAAAAACGACATGAGAACTTCCATTGCCGGCCACGCCCATCTTCTCCGTTACGAGGATAGGAAAGGATGTGATGATATGACACCTACTTTACAAGACGTCAGCGACTCACCGACACTCCCATAGGTGTCAAGGAGTTGGATATTTGGAATGGGATGATTGGGAAATCACTATAAGCGAGTGATGCGGCAAGATTCAGATTGAGTAGGTGTATTGGAGTAGATCATGTAGATGTGTTGGTGTGAGTGCAAGTGTTTTAGTATATTTATACATCAACGTTGGGAGTGACGTAGCTAAGAGATTTTGTCACTCCATGGGCCTTTTTGCTTCCGGAATGGGGCACAGGCATTTGGACCATGTGTCCTGGCTAAAAAGCCTAGGTTTAAGCGCCATTGCTCGCTCTCTGAAACGATAAGAAATACGTTGTGTGGATAGGAAGGGATAGTATGGTTTGGGTAATATTTATTTATCGAGATGCCAGCGACTCACCGACGCCCTCGTAAATAAAAAGGAGATGAGATGTTGGTACGGGAATGGTTTGGAATTCAGTATGGTTAAGTCAAGCGACTGGGTTATTATAAAACTATATAAAACTTATGTGTGGTAATGGCTCACTTAAAAATCTGTTCCACATTGGAACGAACTCACCAAATTATCTGGTTGCACATCGTCCAAAGCATGCACAATTTCCTTTCTGAAATATCCAATTTCAATGTCCGGTATCCTCTGTCAACGACGCACTTCCTCCGAAACGTTTCATATTTTGCCGAATTCGTCACAGTACCCGTTCAGCAATTACCCTCAATTGAAGGAATGAATGCGATCGTGTCTGGTGTTTCTCCGCCTTCCGATTGTTTCCTTCCGGCGGAATAATAATTCTGCCATCCGATGGTTGTTCGATGTAGCAGCTAGCAGTTGCACTATGAGCCTTCAGTCCTTCCGTGGGAACATCATTTGACCAAAATAGCACCGAGTTCGCCAGATCCAGGTGATGAATCAGGAGGTAACAGTGGTGCCGAATCCATGATAGGCGGCTGTAAGGTTGAAGTTTGCACCTTTTCCAATCACTCGTCAGAAGAGATTTCACGAAAATTTTTGACATTTTCCGAACCACGTGCGACCAAACTTTAGCGTGCATAAAAAAAAAAACACTTTATATGTTTCATCTTCTGTAGCACTAAACAAATTCACTAAATCACTATGCAACTTTTTCAAATGTTTAATTTTTCTAATCATGGTTCAGGTTTTTTCAAAAACAAATCCATAACACCTGTTACGGTTTTGGATTGTGTTCGTTTATCGAAATTATCTTTTACTGGGAATGATTCAAAATATGAACATTCTGATTGCATTAAAATTACATTTTCTGGATCCGTTCTACCGGACTATGTAAAAGTTGGACAGGTCATTTTCAGTGTGAGACTTTACTATCCAAAGCTCATGCATTGTAATCGATGTCTTCTTTTTGGCCACACTTCGAGTTTTTGTTTGAATAAACAAAAATGCTCAAAATGTCATCCGATTGTGTTGAAAAATCTGATGCATGTATTTATTGCAAACAAAAGCACAGTTCTTTAAAAGAATGTGCTGTTTATATTGAAAATCAAAAGAAATTCAATCAAAAAATCAGACATAAAAATAACATTTCATATGCTGAAATAATGAAAACTTTTGATGATATTTCTACTCCCAATACATTTGAAATTTTACCAGATGATGAAGGTGGTGAATCATCAATTGGCGTGAATGATTTTGTTTACAAACCTCCAAGTAAACGAAAAAGATCGAACATCAATTCTTCGACCAATAAAAAAATGTTGAGCCCCAAACATCTACCTCTTTTGATAAAAACTTTCCACCTCTTCGTACTTCTTCAAAGAATATTCCTGGGTTTCAAAAAATTGATTCTGATAATGTGCATAACACAAATGATAAAAATTCAAATGATGTTTCTGATGAAAATCCTAAGAGTTCAATTCTGAGAATTTTGGAATAGCTTGTTAATTTTTTGGGATTAAGTGATTTTTGAAAAAATATCATTAAATTAGTTTTACCATTTTTGGCTTCCGTTTTGGATAAATTGAACACATTTGGACCCCTCATTTCTTCATTATTTTCATCTTAATGGCGTCCAATAATATTAGTGATGAGCTTCACATTTTACAATGGAATTGTCGTAGTGTCATACCAAAAATAGATAGATTAAAAGCATTATTAACTAATTATAATATTGACATATTTTGTTTAAATGAAACATGGTTAGTATCTGCTAAATATTTTCGTATTCCTAATTTTAATATATTGCGTAAAGACAGAGATTTATCATTTGGTGGGGTTTTGATTGGAATTCGTAACAATTCATTTATTTAGTTCACATCAAATTCATGATAATACTGAATCAACAATTTGCCGCCATAATACTCGATTTGCAGCTGCAGCTCTCCATCCTCGGTCACGCCCAACACTCGCCAGATCACGCTCCACCTGGTCCGCCCATCGTGCTCTCTGCGCTCCACGCCTTCTTGTGCCAACCGGATCAGTTGCAAACACCAGCTTTGCAGGGTTGTTGTCCGGCATTCTTGCAACATGCCCTGCCCACCGTATCCTTCCGGCTTTGGCCACCTTCTGGATGCTGGGTTCGCCGTAAAGTGCAGTGAGCTCGTGGTTCATTCTTCTCCGCCACACACCGTTCTCCTGCACACCGCCGAAGATCGTCCTTAGCACCCGTCGCTCGAAAACTCCGAGTGCTTGCAGGTCCTCCTCGAGCATCGTCCATGTCTCGTGTCCGTAGAGAACCACCGGTCTTATTAACGTCTTGTACATGGTACATTTGGTGCGGGGGTGAATCTTTTTTGACCGCAGTTTCTTCTGGAGCCCATAGTAGGCACGACTTCCACTGATGATGCGCCTTCGTATTTCACGGCTCACGTTATTGTCAGCCGTTAGCAAGGAACCGAGGTAGACGAATTCTTCTACCACCTCGAAAGTATCCCCGTTTATCGTAACATTGCTGCCAAGGCTTGTCCTGTCTCGCTCAGTCCCACCTACCAGCATGTACTTTGTCTTAGCCGCATTCACCACCAGTCCGACCTTTGCTGCTTCACGTTTCAGGCGGGTGTACAGTTCTGCCACCGTTCCAAATGTTCTGGCAATAATATCCATGTCATCCGCAAAACAGACGAATTGGCTGGATTTCGTGAAGATCGTACCCCGGCTGTTGAGCCCGGCTCGTCGCATAACACCTTCCAGGGCGATGTTGAATAGTAGGCAGGAAAGTCCATCACCTTGTCGTAGTCCCCGTCGAGATTCAAATGAACTCACCCGAAGCTCACCCGAAATCCTTACGCTGTTCTGCACACCGTCCATCGTTGCTCTTATCAGTCTAGTCAGCTTCCCGGGAAAGCTGTTCTCGTCCATAATTTTCCATAGCTCTGTGCGGTCGATACTGTCGTATGCCGCTTTGAAGTCGATGAACAGGTGGTGCGTTGGGACCTGGTATTCACGGCATTTCTGGAGGATTTGCCGTACGGTGAAGATCTGGTCCGTTGTCGACCGGCCGTCGATGAAACCGGCTTGGTAACTTCCCACGAACTCATTTACTTTAGGTGAAAGACGACGGAAGATGATCTGGGATAGCACTTTGTAGGCGGCATTTAAAACGGTGATCGCTCGAAAGTTCTCACACATTAACTTGTCGCCTTTCTTGTGGATGGGACAGATTATCCCTTCCTTCCACTCCTCCGGTAGCTGTTCGGTTTCCCAGATCTTGACTACTAACTGGTGCAGACAGGTGGCCAACTTTTCCGGGCCCATCTTGATGAGTTCTGCTGCGATACCGTCCTTACCAGCCGCTTTGTTGTTTTTGAGCTGGTGGATGGCATCCTTAACTTCCCTCAGCGTGGGAGTTGGTTCGTTCCCGTCCTCTGCTGCACCAACATAGTCATTTCCTCCGCTGCCTTGGTCCTCCGTGCCTACATTCTCTTCGCCATTCAGGTGCTCGTCGAAGTGCTGCTTCCACCTTTCGATCACCTCACGTTTGTCCGTCAGGAGGCTCCCTTCCTTATCCCTGCATATTTCGGCTTGCGGCACGTAGCCTTTGCGGGATGCGTTGAGCTTCTGGTAGAACTTGCGTGTTTCCTGTGAACGGCACAGCAGTTCCATTTCCTCGCACTCCGCTTCTTCCAGGCGGCGCTTTTTCTCCCGGAAGAGACGGGTCTGCTGCTTCCGCTTCTGTCTGTATCGCTCCACATTCTGTCGGGTTCCATGCTGCAGCATTACCGCCCGCGCTGCATCCTTCTCCTCCAGAACCGCTCTGTACTCCTCGTCGAACCAATCGTTTCGTCGACTCCGTTCTACGTACCCGATTGTGCTCTCGGCTGCGTTGTTGATGGCTGCTTTCACTGTACTCCAGCAGTCCTCTAGAGGGGCCACATCGAGCACACCCTCGTCCGGCAACGCTGCCTCGAGATTCTGCGCGTATGCGGTGGCGACATCCGGTTGCTTCAGTCGCTCTAGATCGTACCGGGGCGGCCGCCGGTAATGTACGTTGTTAATAACGGAGAGTTTTGGGCGCAGTTTAACCATCACCAGGTAGTGATCGGAGTCGATATTAGCGCCACGATAGGTCCTGACGTCGATAATGTCGGAGAAGTGCCGTCCATCAATCAGAACGTGGTCGATTTGCGATTCCGTTTGTTGTGGTGATCTCCAGGTGTAACGATACGGGAGGCTGTGCTGGAAGAAGGTGCTACGAATGGCCATGTTGTTGGAGGCGGCGAAATCGATGAGGCGTAGGCCATTTTCGTTCGTCAGCTGGTGGGCGCTGAACTTTCCAATCGTCGGTCTGAATTCCTCCTCCTGGCCTACCTGAGCGTTTAGATCCCCTATGATGATCTTGACGTCGTGGTTTGGGCAGCGGTCGTACTCGCGTTCGAGCTGCGCGTAAAATGCGTCTTTGTCATCATCAGTGCTTCCGGAGTGAGGGCTGTGCACGTTTATTATGCTAATGTTGAAGAATCGGCCCTTGATTCTCAACCTGCACATTCTTTCGTCGATCGGCCACCAACCGATCACGCGCCTCTGCATGTCGCCCATCACTATAAAAGCTGTTCCCAGCTCACGTGTGTTGCCGCAACTCTGGTAGATGGTATGATTACCTCTAAACGTTCGCACCATAGATCCTGTCCAACACACCTCCTGCAGCGCTACGATTCCGAACCCGCGGTCCTTCAGTATATCGGCGAGTATGCGGGTGCTCCCGATGAAGTTGAGAGATCTGCAGTTCCACGTACCGAGCTTCCAATCGCAAGTCCCTTTTCGTCGCTGTGGTCGTCGCCATTGGTATCGGTTCGCATTCTTCTCTTGTTGATTTTCCGGTGCTAGTCTTTTTTACGGCTGGCTCGCAGGGCCTGACACCAACCCACTAAACCAGGGAGCTGGGCTTACCTTCCCGGAAGCTACGGGTAATTCGTAACAATATTGAATTTAAATATTTAGATTTACCATTACAAGCTCAATCACAGATAAAATTTATTACTGTTTCTATCAAAAAGGAAAAACATAGCTTTTCTATATTGTTTGTTTTTATATTCCTCCAAATACTAGCTTTTGTGTGGCGCAAATTAAATGTATATTGCAGCAGGTTCCTACTCCATTTTATATATTAGGTGACTTCAATGCCCATAACTTTGCTTGGGGAAGTGACAAAATTGATGGTAGGGGCTCCTTAATTATGGATTTGATTGATGAATTAAATTTGAATATTCTCAATGATGGTTCATTTACTAGGGTTCGTGTATTGATTTATCACTTTGCTCAAATAATTTGGCTTTGCAATCTTCTTGGTCTACTGTCAATGATCCGAATGGTAGTGATCATTTACCAATTTTGATTCGAATGCACATCCCTGTTCGAATTCAATTAACGAACCATGTATTTATGATTTGTGTAAAAATGTAAACTGGACACAGTTTTCTGATTTAATTTCCATATCTTTAATAAATAGAGTTGATTCGGATTCACCACTTGATAATTATAATAGGTTTTCAAAATTAATTACATAAATCTCAAACTAAAAAAAATGTTCCGGGTACTGTCAAAAGAACACTTCCTTCTTTTTGGTGGGATAGTGAGTGTTCCAATGCATTGAAAAATAAATCCAATGCTTTTAAAATTTTTCGCAGATCAGGTTCCAGAGATAGCTACTTGTTGTATTGTAAAGCTGAAGCCCAGTTTACCAGACTCACTAAATTTTAAAAAAGAAATTATTGGAAAAATTTTGTAGCAAATCTGGACAGTGAAACTTCATTGTTTACTTTGTGGTCAGTAGCACGAAATTTAAGAAATTATAATTCCTACTGTTCCTACTGTTTTGGAATATTCAGAAGAATGGATTGAAAAGTTCGCTTCAAAAATATGTCCTGACTTCAAAATCTTTAAAATTATTTTCCTGAGCATTCTCCTTGGCTGAGTTCAATTTGGCTTTATCTATTACCAAAAATACAGCTCCAGGTATTGATAACATGAAATTTATTGCTTTGAAAATGTTGCCTGATGAAGGTAAACTTCATTTACTTTCGATATACAACAGCTTTTTGTTTCAAAATATCATTCCTGTTGAATGGCGCTCAATCAAAGTAATAAGTATTCTTAAACCTGGTAGAGATCCTTCATTAGCTGATAGCAGAAGACCTATCAGTTTGTTATCTTGTTTACGCAAACTTATGGAGCGAATGATTTTAAATCGTCTTGAATTTTGGGCTGAAGAAAATAATATTTTTTCTCCGTCTCAGTTTGGATTTAGAAGGGGTCGTGGTACGCGTGACTGTGTTTCACTTTTAGCAACGCAAGTTCAACTTGCATTTATTGCTGTGTGCATTCAAAATGCAAATATCAAATGCGGGAGCACCAAATGCGGTAAGATTTTCTAACAAGTAACCCGATGTCAGTGGGGGCTTTTGAATCCTAGGTTGGCGGTGATAATGGCTATGGTTGCTACGTTGCCTTTGGTAACATGTGTTACCGCGTTTGAAGCGCATTTGGGCACCGTTTGCATCTTGAACGCACACAGCAATAATCAAAAACAAGATGTAGTGTCTACTTTTCTAGATGTCTCTGGAGCCTATGATTCTGTCCTGATTGATTTGTTGTTCAATAAAATGAACAATTTGAAAATTCCAAATATGATTTCAAATTTTATATATAATTTATTCTCATTTAAAATTATGCATTTTTTTCATAATAACTCTTCCAAAATAATACGATATAGTTACTTTGGCCTTCCACAGGAATCATGCTTGAGTCCGTTTTTATACAATTTATTCACTAGTGATATGGTATCCATTATTCCTAATGGTTGCTTTTTGCTTCAATTCGCTGATGATAATGTTCTTTCCATACGTGGAAAAAATAGAGATGTTATTGAACATTTTATGCAATGTGCTTTGGATAATTTGGATATGTGGGCTCATGACAGTGGATTCTCATTTTCAGTTCAAAAAACCAAATTTATTGTGTTTTCCAGAAAACATTCTACCATATTCCAATATTATAATTATCAAGTGGTGAATCCGAATCAACTCTATTTATTAAAGATATGAAAATTAAATCAGAAAACTGTGTCCAGTTTACATTTTTACACAAATCATAAATACATGGTTCGTTAATTGAATTCGAACAGGGATGTGCATTCGAATCAAAATTGGTAAATGATCACTACCATTCGGATCATTGACAGTAGACCAAGAAGATTGCAAAGCCAAATTATTTGAGCAAAGTGATAAATCAATACACGAACCCTAGTAAATGAACCATCATTGAGAATATTCAAATTTAATTCATCAATCAAATCCATAATTAAGGAGCCCCTACCATCAATTTTGTCACTTCCCCAAGCAAAGTTATGGGCATTGAAGTCACCTAATATATAAAATGGAGTAGGAACCTGCTGCAATATACATTTAATTTGCGCCACACAAAAGCTAGTATTTGGAGGAATATAAAAACAAACAATAGAAAAGCTATGTTTTTCCTTTTTGATAGAAACAGCAATAAATTCTATCTGTGATTGAGCTTGTAATGGTAAATCTAAATATTTAAATTCAATATTGTTACGAATTCTAATCAAAACCTTACCAAATGATAAATCTCTGTCTTTACGCAATATATTAAAATTAGGAATACGAAAATATTTAGCAGATACTAACCATGTTTCATTTAAACAAAATATGTCAATATTATAATTAGTTAATAATGCTTTTAACCTATCTATTTTTGGTATGACACTACGACAATTCCATTGTAAAATGTGAAGCTCATCACTAATATTATTGGACGCCATTAAGATGAAAATAATGAAGAAATGAGGGGTCCAAATGTGTTCAATTTATCCAAAACGGAAGCCAAAAATGGTAAAACTAATTTAATGATATTTTTCCAAAAATCACTTAATCCCAAAAAATTAACAAGCTCTTCCAAAATTCCCAGAATTGAACTCTTAGGATTTTCATCAGAAACATCATTTGAATTTTTATCATTTGTGTTATGCACACTGCAGACTCACTAAATTTTAAAAAAGAAATTATTGGAAAAATTTTGTAGCAAATCTGGACAGTGAAACTTCATTGTTTACTTTGTGGTCAGTAGCACGAAATTTAAGAAATTATAATTCCTACTGTTCCTACTGTTTTGGAATATTCAGAAGAATGGATTGAAAAGTTCGCTTCAAAAATATGTCCTGACTTCAAAATCTTTAAAATTATTTTCCTGAGCATTCTCCTTGGCTGAGTTCAATTTGGCTTTATCTATTACCAAAAATACAGCTCCAGGTATTGATAACATGAAATTTATTGCTTTGAAAATGTTGCCTGATGAAGGTAAACTTCATTTACTTTCGATATACAACAGCTTTTTGTTTCAAAATATCATTCCTGTTGAATGGCGCTCAATCAAAGTAATAAGTATTCTTAAACCTGGTAGAGATCCTTCATTAGCTGATAGCAGAAGACCTATCAGTTTGTTATCTTGTTTACGCAAACTTATGGAGCGAATGATTTTAAATCGTCTTGAATTTTGGGCTGAAGAAAATAATATTTTTTCTCCGTCTCAGTTTGGATTTAGAAGGGGTCGTGGTACGCGTGACTGTGTTTCACTTTTAGCAACGCAAGTTCAACTTGCATTTATTGCTGTGTGCATTCAAAATGCAAATATCAAATGCGGGAGCACCAAATGCGGTAAGATTTTCTAACAAGTAACCCGATGTCAGTGGGGGCTTTTGAATCCTAGGTTGGCGGTGATAATGGCTATGGTTGCTACGTTGCCTTTGGTAACATGTGTTACCGCGTTTGAAGCGCATTTGGGCACCGTTTGCATCTTGAACGCACACAGCAATAATCAAAAACAAGATGTAGTGTCTACTTTTCTAGATGTCTCTGGAGCCTATGATTCTGTCCTGATTGATTTGTTGTTCAATAAAATGAACAATTTGAAAATTCCAAATATGATTTCAAATTTTATATATAATTTATTCTCATTTAAAATTATGCATTTTTTTCATAATAACTCTTCCAAAATAATACGATATAGTTACTTTGGCCTTCCACAGGAATCATGCTTGAGTCCGTTTTTATACAATTTATTCACTAGTGATATGGTATCCATTATTCCTAATGGTTGCTTTTTGCTTCAATTCGCTGATGATAATGTTCTTTCCATACGTGGAAAAAATAGAGATGTTATTGAACATTTTATGCAATGTGCTTTGGATAATTTGGATATGTGGGCTCATGACAGTGGATTCTCATTTTCAGTTCAAAAAACCAAATTTATTGTGTTTTCCAGAAAACATTCTACCATATTCCAATATTATAATTATCAAGTGGTGAATCCGAATCAACTCTATTTATTAAAGATATGAAAATTAAATCAGAAAACTGTGTCCAGTTTACATTTTTACACAAATCATAAATACATGGTTCGTTAATTGAATTCGAACAGGGATGTGCATTCGAATCAAAATTGGTAAATGATCACTACCATTCGGATCATTGACAGTAGACCAAGAAGATTGCAAAGCCAAATTATTTGAGCAAAGTGATAAATCAATACACGAACCCTAGTAAATGAACCATCATTGAGAATATTCAAATTTAATTCATCAATCAAATCCATAATTAAGGAGCCCCTACCATCAATTTTGTCACTTCCCCAAGCAAAGTTATGGGCATTGAAGTCACCTAATATATAAAATGGAGTAGGAACCTGCTGCAATATACATTTAATTTGCGCCACACAAAAGCTAGTATTTGGAGGAATATAAAAACAAACAATAGAAAAGCTATGTTTTTCCTTTTTGATAGAAACAGCAATAAATTCTATCTGTGATTGAGCTTGTAATGGTAAATCTAAATATTTAAATTCAATATTGTTACGAATTCTAATCAAAACCTTACCAAATGATAAATCTCTGTCTTTACGCAATATATTAAAATTAGGAATACGAAAATATTTAGCAGATACTAACCATGTTTCATTTAAACAAAATATGTCAATATTATAATTAGTTAATAATGCTTTTAACCTATCTATTTTTGGTATGACACTACGACAATTCCATTGTAAAATGTGAAGCTCATCACTAATATTATTGGACGCCATTAAGATGAAAATAATGAAGAAATGAGGGGTCCAAATGTGTTCAATTTATCCAAAACGGAAGCCAAAAATGGTAAAACTAATTTAATGATATTTTTCCAAAAATCACTTAATCCCAAAAAATTAACAAGCTCTTCCAAAATTCCCAGAATTGAACTCTTAGGATTTTCATCAGAAACATCATTTGAATTTTTATCATTTGTGTTATGCACATTATCAGAATCAATTTTTTGAAACCCAGGAATATTCTACAAGTTATGCAATCAAGCAACTGTGCCGCACATCTTCAAAATAATAAAAAAAAACACACATTTCTATCACCTTTCTCTGGTATCCACACACCAATGTGTGAACCTTCTGCCAACCAATTCCCACCAACACTCCAAAATCCGCATGAATTTGTGCTGGCGCAGAGGTATATTCGGCCAGATGTGGATACAAACGATTGCAATCATCACTTCCTTACCCCTTCCCCACATTGACCTGTAACCTGACGTGGCAGGCGCCATTGTCGCCTAAAAATAGAAGATCACCAACGCTCACACACTGAAGATGCCTGCTAGTCCCCGGCAGTTATCTCATTGGTCCTTGTGTGAGTGTAGCTGGTCTGGCGATACTGGAGTAGCATCCACGGGCGGTCAATCAAGCTCAAGCTCAGCTATCTCAAGGCATCCTTTTCTTTGGGTGAAGATTCAATTCGCCTAGATGCCATACACCCAAACCCACTCACTGCTGGAATTTAGCGAGATCATACCGCTGGGTGGCACCGTTTTAAGGGATATTCAAACCTACGGGCTGAGACTGGGTCCGGGCCGGGGCCGCGGCCGAGTCTCGATAGGGTTTTGTCGCTTCGTTCTCACTGCACACAATGCTCACCGGGCTATAGCGCCTGCGCACCAGCAATTTATGTTGCGCGAACGCACGCACAGTATGAATGAAGCGGTTGTCATTTATTTTTGTTTTTGTTTCTGCGCACTTTCTCCAGTGTGTTTGATGTACATTTATCCAGAACTTTCTTTTGTAATTTCTACAGGAATCTGGGATTCCTCCAGCTTTTTTATGATTTCCCTTGGAGTGCTTTCTGGGACTCTCCCGTAGTTCTTTCAGGAAAACCTCTAATGAGATTCTACTAGGAGTCCTTCCTGGTATTTCTCCAGCTACTCCGTCTGGGTTTTTGTCCTTGAGTTCTACTAAAATTTCTTCTGGAATACTTTCAAGAACTGGTTTAGAATTTTTCTCCAGAAATTCCTCCAGGAGTAGCTTCCCACAGTTTATTTATTTTCAGTTCAACGGGAAGCCCTCCTGAAGTTCCTGAGAGTGAGTCCAGGAGCTCCCCAGGCATTCCTCCAGGGCACCCCCAAAAAATACCAAGGGAATTTCTTTAGAATTAGCCCAAGAATTCCTCCAGCATTTGTCGTAGAATCACCCTAGGATTTTACTGGGAATTTCTCTATTATAGCTCTGGAAATTAATGCAGGAGTTCTCCAGCAATAATGCATGCTTCTCTTCAGGATTTTTCCCGAAAATTACTGAAGGACTCAAGGGATTTCTCCAGAAATTCCTGCATTAATACCACCAGGACTTCCTCAAGGGATTCCTCCAAAAAATCCTCCACGATGTCAACTAAAAATTCTTCCAGTAGTTCTTCCAGGAATAACTCCAGAAATTTATCTCGAAATTCCAACAGAAATTTCTCTTCAGGAATTGTGGAATGGATTTTATCAGGAATTCTTCCAGGGATTTCACAAGACAATTTTTCAATAAATTGCTCCAAGAGTTTCTTTAAGAATTCCTGCAAGGATTTATCTAGGAATTCCTCTGACGATTCCTCTAGATTTTTTTTTCCACGGTGTCCACCAAGAATTCTTCCAGTTATTCCTCCATGAGTTCCTGCAGGAATTCATCCAGAAATTCTACCAGGAAATCCTGCAGGGATTCCAGGAATCCCACCATAAATTCCTCCTGTAATTGCTGCAGGAGGTTCTCTAGAGGTTCCTCCAAGGATTCCTCTAGAATTCATTCCAGAATTTCTCCCAGGAAATCATCAAGAAATTCATCCCAGGAAATCATCAAGAAATTCCTCTAGAAATTCCTTCAGTAATTCCTCCAGAAATTCCTTCAGTAATTCCTCACAGAATTCCTCTAGGAATTTCTACAGGGATTTCTTCAAAAATTTCTCCAGAAAGTACTCCAGGCATTTCTCGAAGAATTACTTCATGAATTTCTTCATAAATTATTCCAGGAATTCCTCCAGCAATTACTTCAGGTACTACTCCAGGAGTTCCTCCAAGAATTCCACCGGAAATTCCTCAAGGAAATTCCATCAGGTATTTTTCCAGGAAGTCTTCTTGGAAATACTCCAGGCATAACTCCAAGAATTTCTCCGTGAGTTACTCCAGGTATTCCTACAGGATTCTTACAGATGTTTATCCAGGAACTACTGCAAGATGTCCTCCAATTTTTTTTCCAGAAATTCCTCCAGTGATTCCTTCATAAATTTCTCCAGTAAATGCTCCAGAAAATTCTTTAGAGATTCCTTCAGAATTCCTTCCTGTATTTCCTCCAGGAAATCGTCCAGAAATTTCGCCAGTGATTTCTTTAATAAATCTTCTATGGATTCCTCCAGGAGTTCGTACAGAATATCCTCCAGAAATTCCTCCAGACATTCCTCCAGAAAACACTCCAGTAATTCCTCTAAGAATTTCGCCAGTGATTTCTTTCGTCCAGAAATTTCGCCAGTGATTCCTTTAATAAATCTTCTAGGGATTTTCCCAGGAATTCCTACAGAATATCCCCCCGAAATTCCTCCAGGCATTCCTCCAGGCATTCCTACAGAAAATACTCCAGGAATTTCACCAGGAATTACTCCAGGAATTCATCCACGAACTTTTCCAGAAATTCCTCTAGGAGTTCCTCCGAAAATTCCTCCAAGAATTCTTTCAGGAATTTTTCCATAAATTCTTCCAAGATATACTCCATGAATTACTCCAAGAATTGCTTCAGGAATAACTCGAGGAATTCCTCCAAAAATTCCTCCAAGAGTTCCTTCAGGAATTCTTCGATAAAGTCTTCCAGGAAATATTCCATTAATTACTCCAAGAATTTCTTCAGGAATAACTCTAGAAAATCCTCCAGGAATTGCTCCCGGAATGACTTCAAGGATTCCTACGGGATTTTTTCCAGAAACTACTTCAGAATATCCTCAAAAAATCCTCCAGGAATTCTACAAGGAAATACTTACGGGATGCCTCTAAGAATGACTCCAGGAATTCTTCAACGATCTACTCCAGGGATTCCTGCACGAATTCTTTCCGATATTTATCCAGGAAAGCCGTCAAGAATTCCTCCTGGAAACAATCCAAGAATTCCCATAATTTCTCTTTGAATCACTCCAGGAATTCGTCAAAAAAAACCTTCCGGATTTTTTCCAGAATTCCTCCTAGAATTCCTTTTAGAAATACCTCAAGGAAATGCTTGAAGAATTTATTCAGAAATTCTTTAAAGAGCTGCTTCAGAAGTGGCTCCAATCTTTTAGGAATTCCTTCACGAATTATTTCAGGAATTCCTCCAGATATTGCTTACGAATATCTCCAAGAATTCATCCTGAAATTCTTCCCGAAATTTCTCAAGGTTTTATTTTAGAAATTCCTCAAGAATTTTTCCAGGAAGGCCTCCAGAAATTCCTCTCAGAAGCACTCTAAGAATTTCTCCATGAATTACTTCAAGACTTTCTCCAAAAACTATTCCAGAACCTACTCTAGGAATTACTCCAGGATTTCCTCAAGATAGTCTCTAGAATTTCTTCCAGGAATTCCTCCCGGAATTATCTCAGGTACAGGAATTCTTTAAAGAGCTACTCCAGGGATTTCTCTGGGAAGCGCTTCATATTTTTTTCAGGAATAGTTCCAGAAACTCGGTTAGAACTTACTCCAAGAATTCCTCCAGGAATCACTCCAGTAATTCCTCTAGGTAGGATGTCATCCGGAAATTTATCTAAGAATTCCTCCCAAGAATTCCTTCGGAGTTTCTTTCAGGAATTACTCTCTGGAAGAATCCCTGGTGGAATCCTTGGAGGAACTCTTAAAATAATCCCTGGAGGAATATTTGAAGAAATACCTGGAGGGAGTCTTGGAAGAATTCCTGGGGGATTTCCTTGGAGAAATTTCAATTGGAATCCCTAGGGAAATAACTGTAGTAAGCCTTGAAGGAGTTTTTGAAAGAGTCACTGGAGGAATTCAAGAAGGAATCGCTGGAGCTATCTCACAAGTTATTTTTGGAGGATTTCCTGGTGGAATTCATGGAGGAATTCTTGGAGGAATTTTTGAAGGAATTACTGGAGGAATTTGTGAAGGAACTCCTGGAGGAGTTTGTAAAGTAATTCCTGATAAAAAAGGACTCAAGGAAGATCCTTGTGGAAGACCAAAACAACTATAACGAATAATTTTGGAATACCCATTATGCAAAATGCATAATGTTTTTTGTTGAATGAAAGTTGAATTTGTGATGCTAAAATTGATGTACAGTCGCGAGTTCCACGACCTTTTCTAAAACCAAATTGTGAGGCAGAAAAAATTTGATTGCTCTCTGCCCACAGTTCTAAACGATTCAAAATCATACGTTCCATAAGTTTTCGCAAACATGATAATAAACTAATTGGTCTACGACTCTCTGCTATTGATGGATCTTTACAAGATTTTAAAATACTAACCACTTTAATTAAGCGCCATTCAGGAGGAATAATATTTTCAGCAATAAAAGTATTATATAATGTCAGTAAATGAAATTTTCCATCATCTGGTGAATTTTGAAGCACAATTAATTTTATATTGTCAATGCCAGGAGAAGTATTTTTAGTGAGTGATAAAGCTAAATTAAGCTCTTCTAAGGTAAATGGAATACAAAGATCTACAAAATAATTTAAAGATTTACTTTTATAGTTAATTTTAGTAGGTACAAAATCAGGACAAATTTTGGATGCAAACTGATTAACCCAATCTTCTGAGTATCCTAGAATAGTAGGAGAAGAAGAGTCAAAATTTCTTAAACTTCGTGCAACAGACCATAACATTGATGAAGTTAATGTTAGTTAATGAAGTCTCCTTATCAAGACCTTGAATAAAATTTTTCCAATAATTTGTTTTTTTTAAATTCAGTTATTCTTGTGAACAATGCTTCAGCTTTGCAATATGCAAAATAATTCTCCCGACTACCAGATTTACGAAAATTTTTGAATGCAGTGGATTTATTTTTTAATGCAGTCGAACATTCATTATCCCAACAGAATGAAGGACGTTTTCTATTAAAAGTACTTGAAATAACTTTCTTTTTCTGTGAGCTGAGTAAACTGTCATTTAGTAAAACTAAAAATTTATATTTATATTTTTCGATTGTAGAAATAGAATCATTGATATTGATTAGCGCAGAAGATATTAAATCAGCAAATTTCATCCAATCTACATTCTTACATAAATCAAGTACAATTTCTTGTGATGATTGGTCATGATTGTCTATATCATTTTGAAAGTTTATTAGAATAGGTAAGTGATCACTATTATTAGGGTCATTTATAATTTTCCAAGTAGACATCATAAATAATGTACTGGAACAAAGTGATAAATCTACACAAGAAGAATGAAAGGGAGGTACTGCAATCCTGGTAAAAGATCCATCATTTAAAATATTTAAATTTAAATCATCAATCAAATCCATCATTAAACAACCTCGTCCATCAGATCTAGAGCTACCCCATGCCACATTATGCGCATTAAAATCACCTAAAATATAAAAAGCAGTTGGAATTTGGGCTAAAATAGCTTTGAGTTGAGAAAGAGTAAAGCTTGCATTAGGAGGAATATAAAAACAAATAATTGAGAATACAAATGCATTTTTTTTGAAATAGCTATATATTCAATTTGCGATTGCACTGGTAAATCTAAGTATTTAAATTCTATGTTATCTCTAATACCTATCAATACTCCTCCATATGCAACATCACGATCTTTCCGAATAATTTTGAATTTTGGAATACGAAAATATTTAGAATCAACTAACCAAGTTTCATTTAAGCAAAAAATGTCTAAATTATGATTAAATATCAAGAATTTTAATCTGTCAATGCTAAAATATTTAAACTATTCGAATTGTTCGTAGCCATTAAAATGAGAATAGGGAAGCAATGAGGGGTCCAAATGAATTCAATTTTTCCAATAAAGAAGCCAAAAATGATAAAATCTTTTTAATAATTTTTTTCCAAAAATCACTGAAATCCAAAAAGTCTACTAACTCTTCCAATGTTTTAAGGATGTTATTGGAGGAATTGTCATTTGAATTTTGTTCTTTTTTATTAACTGAATCATCAGAACTGATTTTTTGAATATCTGGGAAATTCTTAGAAGAAGATTCACTAAGTAAAGGAAAGTGTTTGTTATATGAAGTTGAAGGTTGAGGCTCATAAAGAACATTGCTGAATTGGGGTGAATTGGTAGATTTTTTTTTCTCTTTTTGGGAGGATTGTAAACAAAATCCTGTTGAACATCAAAACTATTGTCATCTTCATCTTGTAAAATTTCAAATGAATTGGAAGTTGTCAAGTTATTAGAGGATTTCATTATGTCTGCGTAAGATAAGGAGTTCTTGTTTCTAACTTGTTAATTCATTTTTTTTTTGATTTTGGATGTATACTGAACATTGCTTCAAGGAATTATGTTTCTGTTTGCAATAAATACAAACACCAGAATTGTGTTTACAATCTTCTGATGAATGAGGTTGTCCACATTTATTACATTTTGTTTTGTTAGAGCAAAAGCTAGAAATAGACCAAATTGGAGACAACGCTCACAATGCTTTGAATAATAAAGTCTCACATCGAAAAAAAAACGTTATTAATCATAACATGATCAGGAAGTACAGATCCAGAAAATGTTAGTTTAATCAGTTAATTTGTTTCACTTCCATTGAATAACAACTTGGACAATCGAGAGCAATCTAAAATTTTAACCGGAGCAATGGATTTGTTCTTAAAAATTCCAAAACCATTACTCATAATAGCATCACATTCCAAGTCTTCATCGTAAATTACTCCATTGATTTCACAAGAATCACATGGAGCATAAATACGATACGAGTTTTCGAATAATTTCGATTCTAAAAGAGAATTTGCCTCATCACGTGCTCCAAAGACAATTCTCAATTTGTCAATGGAAATTTTTTTGATTTCTTTTATAGATTTGTATCTTTTACAAACCTCATAATGGGTCTTTCCTTTTTCCGAAAATAAACAACAAATGGCCCCGCAAAGGTGGATGGGTATACTTTGATCCGAAAGGGCTTCAAAGCAGGGGGGTCATTAGAAGTGTGGTAGTTTCGATGCCATCGAGTAGGCGGTGTGGTTGTGATGGCTCATATTACACAAGCAAGCTGTCAACAAGAATGGATGTGAAAACTCCACATTGGCGACGAGGATGGGATTCAGGACGGATCCATTGGCCGTGTTAGACGAAAGAAGTGCTGCAGCAGATGATGAAAAGGTTAAGCCATGTTTCCTGCTGAAGACTTTGAACATCCGAATCATCTGTTGAAGCTTGCCTACAAGATTAAGTTCTTTTCCTGCACCTGCCGAAATACGCATCAAGTTACAGTACCACAAGCTTCTCTTTGGCAAGACTGGAGTTGCTACAAAGAAAATCCGGAAGAAACTGATCCTTACCTCGTTTTCTGGAAGGAAGATCGTTACATCATCGGTAAAAAGGAGAAAGTTTGGTAATTATATATACTGTCTGATTCCCGACGGATAGCATCTTATCGGCTCAGACAAAACAAAAGCTTGCCCTGAAGTAGGCAAAGGGATATAAATCCGGCCAAAACGCATGATATTTTGGAACGTGCGGTACAACACTGCCATTATAGATGATTCCCTAGAACAACTGTGGATTCGGCTTGACATGACAAAGTTCGTTATCAGCATTGGTGTCCTCTACCTGCCACCGGATCGCAAAAGTAATCTGACTGACGTTCATAATCATGTAGACTCCATTGGATCTGTTATTTCCTGCCTCGGCTCCCATGACTACGCTCTGTTGTTTGGCGATTACAATCAATCAAAATTTTTGAATGCAGTGGATTTATTTTTTAATGCAGTCGAACATTCATTATCCCAACAGAATGAAGGACGTTTTCTATTAAAAGTACTTGAAATAACTTTCTTTTTCTGTGATCTGAGTAAACTGTCATTTAGTAAAACTAAAAATTTATATTTATATTTTTCGATTGTAGAAATAGAATCATTGATATTGATTAGCGCAGAAGATATTAAATCAGCAAATTTCATCCAATCTACATTCTTACATAAATCAAGTACAATTTCTTGTGATGATTGGTCATGATTGTCTATATCATTTTGAAAGTTTATTAGAATAGGTAAGTGATCACTATTATTAGGGTCATTTATAATTTTCCAAGTAGACATCATAAATAATGTACTGGAACAAAGTGATAAATCTACACAAGAAGAATGAAAGGGAGGTACTGCAATCCTGGTAAAAGATCCATCATTTAAAATATTTAAATTTAAATCATCAATCAAATCCATCATTAAACAACCTCGTCCATCAGATCTAGAGCTACCCCATGCCACATTATGCGCATTAAAATCACCTAAAATATAAAAAGCAGTTGGAATTTGGGCTAAAATAGCTTTGAGTTGAGAAAGAGTAAAGCTTGCATTAGGAGGAATATAAAAACAAATAATTGAGAATACAAATGCATTTTTTTTTTAAATAGCTATATATTCAATTTGCGATTGCACTGGTAAATCTAAGTATTTAAATTCTATGTTATCTCTAATACCTATCAATACTCCTCCATATGCAACATCACGATCTTTCCGAATAATTTTGAATTTTGGAATACGAAAATATTTAGAATCAACTAACCAAGTTTCATTTAAGCAAAAAATGTCTAAATTATGATTAAATATCAAGAATTTTAATCTGTCAATGCTAAAATATTTAAACTATTCAAATTGTTCGTAGCCATTAAAATGAGAATAGGGAAGCAATGAGGGGTCCAAATGAATTCAATTTTTCCAATAAAGAAGCCAAAAATGATAAAATCTTTTTAATAATTTTTTTCCAAAAATCACTGAAATCCAAAAAGTCTACTAACTCTTCCAATGTTTTAAGGATGTTATTGGAGGAATTGTCATTTAAATTTTGTTCTTTTTTATTAACTGAATCATCAGAACTGATTTTTTGAATATCTGGGAAATTCTTAGAAGAAGATTCACTAAGTAAAGGAAAGTGTTTGTTATATGAAGTTGAAGGTTGAGGCTCATAAAGAACATTGCTGAATTGGGGTGAATTGGTAGATTTTTTTTTCTCTTTTTGGGAGGATTGTAAACAAAATCCTGTTGAACATCAAAACTATTGTCATCTTCATCTTGTAAAATTTCAAATGAATTGGAAGTTGTCAAGTTATTAGAGGATTTCATTATGTCTGCGTAAGATAAGGAGTTCTTGTTTCTAACTTGTTAATTCATTTTTTTTTGATTTTGGATGTATACTGAACATTGCTTCAAGGAATTATGTTTCTGTTTGCAATAAATACAAACACCAGAATTGTGTTTACAATCTTCTGATGAATGAGGTTGTCCACATTTATTACATTTTGTTTTGCTAGAGCAAAAGCTAGAAGTAGACCAAATTGGAGACAACGCTCACAATGCTTTGAATAATAAAGTCTCACATCGAAAAAAAAACGTTATTAATCATAACATGATCAGGAAGTACAGATCCAGAAAATGTTAGTTTAATCAGTTAATTTGTTTCACTTCCATTGAATAACAACTTGGACAATCGAGAGCAATCTAAAATTTTAACCGGAGCAATGGATTTGTTCTTAAAAATTCCAAAACCATTACTCATAATAGCATCACATTCCAAGTCTTCATCGTAAATTACTCCATTGATTTCACAAGAATCACATGGAGCATAAATACGATACGAGTTTTCGAATAATTTCGATTCTAAAAGAGAATTTGCCTCATCACGTGCTCCAAAGACAATTCTCAATTTGTCAATGGAAATTTTTTTGATTTCTTTTATAGATTTATATCTTTTATAAACCTCATAATGGGTCTTTCCTTTTTCCGAAAATAAACAACAAATGGCCCCGCAAAGGTGGGGGCTTCAAAGCAGGGGGGTCATTAGAAGTGTGGTAGTTTCGATGCCATCGAGTAGGCGGTGTGGTTGTGATGGCTCATATTACACAAGCACAAGCTGTCAACAAGAATGGATGTGAAAACTCCACATTGGCGACGAGGATGGGATTCAGGACGGATCCATTGGCCGTGTTAGACGAAAGAAGTGCTGCAGCAGATGATGAAAAGGTTAAGCCATGTTTCCTGCTGAAGACTTTGAACATCCGAATCATCTGTTGAAGCTTGCCTACAAGATTAAGTTCTTTTCCTGCACCTGCCGAAATACGCATCAAGTTACAGTACCACAAGCTTCTCTTTGGCAAGACTGGAGTTGCTATAAAGAAAATCCGGAAGAAACTGATCCTTACCTCGTTTTCTGGAAGGAAGATCGTTACATCATCGGTAAAAAGGAGAAAGTTTGGTAATTATATATACTGTCTGATTCCCGACGGATAGCATCTTATCGGCTCAGACAAAACAAAAGCTTGCCCTGAAGTAGGCAAAGGGATATAAATCCGGCCAAAACGCATGATATTTTGGAACGTGCGGTACAACACTGCCATTATAGATGATTCCCTAGAACAACTGTGGATTCGGCTTGACATGACAAAGTTCGTTATCAGCATTGGTGTCCTCTACCTGCCACCGGATCGCAAAAGTAATCTGACTGACGTTCATAATCATGTAGACTCCATTGGATCTGTTATTTCCTGCCTCGGCTCCCATGACTACGCTCTGTTGTTTGGCGATTACAATCAATCAAAATTTTTGAATGCAGTGGATTTATTTTTTAATGCAGTCGAACATTCATTATCCCAACAGAATGAAGGACGTTTTCTATTAAAAGTACTTGAAATAACTTTCTTTTTCTGTGATCTGAGTAAACTGTCATTTAGTAAAACTAAAAATTTATATTTATATTTTTCGATTGTAGAAATAGAATCATTGATATTGATTAGCGCAGAAGATATTAAATCAGCAAATTTCATCCAATCTACATTCTTACATAAATCAAGTACAATTTCTTGTGATGATTGGTCATGATTGTCTATATCATTTTGAAAGTGTTGAGGGACTTGGCTTCGAGTAAGGACACGGACACGGAAATAACGACTAGCTTTATTTAAGACGTCCGTACTGGTTGGAGTGTTACAGTGGAATGAACTGTTATGAAAAAATAACAAAGACGGTTGCTATGCTGTTAACCCAGAGCGATTGCTACTACGTTAACACCCCCTCTCAATCGACCATCCCTATATGGCAGCATAGCCCACGTCGCCTTGGGTCCATTCAGCTGGGTCTGTAGCCAGAGAAGTATCCGAGTATCTTCCCAAGCACACTGCGTTCTTGGTATTCGTGGCTCCTTGTGTTACTAGAGTTGCTCCGTCTCCTTGCACAATCATCTAGTCGTTTGTGATCATCAGAACCAGCGGTGTCTTCATTATCGTCTTCATCAAACCAATCTTCACCATCACTTTCGGGTTGTCCTTCATAGGTAGATTGTTGGCAATCATCATCAGTTTCATATCCCCCCTCTGCCTCAAGAGAGAATCTGCTATCTTCAACGATCGCTTCAAGTTCTAGTTGGCAGTCCTTTGTTCGCTTTCCAGTTTGCACGCATGCATTCGCGCATCGATCCTCCGCAAACAGCTCGATTTCATAAAAATTTCCCTTCAGGCGACCAGTTGCTATTGTTTTTCCACCCTTTTTCAAAACCGCTGTAGCACCAGAGAACAAGACATCGATGCCGGCTTCCGTCATTTTCTTGACTGACATCAAGTTGACTCTCAGATCCGGTACGAGCAAAACATCCTTGACGCAGAAGAGAACGCCGCGATTGCTAACAGCCTTGATGGTTCCTTCCTTCTCAGCAAGCATATCCTGACCTTGTTTCGCAACGTCAATTTTAACGGGATCGTTCAGCATTCGCAAGCAAGAGAAAAGGGATTTGTCGCTTACCAAGTGATCGCTACAGCCTGAATCGAGTTTGAACACAATCTTCTTCTTGGTCCGACTTGTTTCGTTATCTGCCATGAAACTCACCGATTCCCTTTCCTGAGCCCAGGCTTCGGAATGATTCTGCCAGTGACAATCTCTTTTAAGATGCCCTCGTCTACCGCAGCCGTGACATTTTCCAGTAAACTTCTGCTTTTTCTCCTGGTGTCCTGTGAACGCTGCAGGTATTTCCTCTTCAAAGTCCGATTGCTCATTTTCCACACGGTCCGCACGCTTCAACTCTTCTGCCAACAGCCTTTGCTTGACGAGATCCAAGGTTAACTCTTCCTCACTCATATTCTCCAAGGCTGTCACAAGCGGGTCGTATGAGTCCGGTAACGTTAAAAACAGCTGCGACACCAAATCTGCTTCGACCAAGTTCGCACCTGCCGTTTTCAGCTTTCTTATAAATAATGTACTGGAACAAAGTGATAAATCTACACAAGAAGAATGAAAGGGAGGTACTGCACTGCCCATATTCGCATAGGTGACGTAAACACCACACAGGTCGAAATCCACTTTTTCAGCTTAACATATCCTACACCATGTATAGCCTATGCTTTAATCTTTAAAAAAATGTTTTTGTTCTAAAACATGTGAGTTACACTGAAAAGAACGTTTTGACGTAACCACCATGTGGTCGCATAACTGACGTCTGTGTACAAGAAAACTAAAATCTCCCCATAAAACGTGATTGAACATAATTTATTGAGATAATTTATTGACATAAACATAATTTATACTTGAGATATCTAATTATTTGTTAGATGCCTAAAAATCATATTGAATATCAACAACTTGTACAGTGAATACTATCAATTATGTTTAATACTTATTATGTATGAAGAGACGAACCAGCCAAGGGCTGAAAGTCTCTCTAATAAAGACAAATCAATCAATCAATTATTATGGATGCAATGTAGATACTGAAACATTTATGATGGTTTGACAACAACATGCGCATAATTGATAGCCTACAACTCGTAGTGGTGAGTTTACGCTGATTGAAGCAATCGCCTCCACTGGTCTTGGTCCTGGGCCATTCGATTTCAGTCGCCCTGAGATTTTGGAGTCCTCTTAGGGCCGCAAAATGCAGTTGTGGAGGACCTAAAAGGCCAACGTGCACGCCCTACCACGAAGCCAACGGCCCCTTCATGGGTGTCTGCTAATATGGTATTAGCTTTTCGTTCCTCCGGCATACGAGCTACGTGTCCAGCCCACCGCAGCCTGCCGTGTTTTATCCGCTTCATCATACATTAGTTACCCGATTTTGTCAGCCTATTTCGGGGACACATTTTTTGTTCTCCTTAAAAATCTTAATAGTTTTTCAAACGTTTTATCCCTCTATGTGCAGCGTCTTAGCAGTTAAAGTTTAACCGTAAGTTAATGAGAGCAAAAAGTTTGTGGGGCTAACAAAATTGGGTTCATACTGTATCGATTTATTTGTATACTTGGTACAATTCGTAGTTCATGCAATCTATCGCTTCCTCTGAATTACGATACCAACTCCTCAAATCCCCTTTCAGTTACTTACTAAGCGCTTTGGGTAAGCTCAGTGAAACCCGAAATGTGAGTTTTTGTTACACCTGATTGATAAATTAAATAGTAAACTCATGGTTAGTCACGAGTAAAATCATTCTACAGCAAAACTATTATTAGTTTTACGTTTGGATTGTTTTGTTCCAAAACCATCTGTGCGCGAGGAAGCCCACCGTGCACACTACCACCAACCTGGTCGATAACATTGATCAACCTTCTGTACCGGGGATCTACGCAGCTGTCAACGAGGTGAACAAAGATAAAACAACACAAAACGAATAGACAACACAAACGTGGTTTCGATTTTCTGTTCCTCTAATTTCTAAAATATTTGCTAGTTAAAATCTAATCAACTTTGAACTTATTATTGAATTCGTAAGTACATCTAAATACACATATATGAAATAAAATTAATAAAACATTGTACGACACAGACAAGTTAAAATCAACCAAAAGGTTGCGGACAGTGACAGACAAACTAAAAGGAAGGACTAAAAACGTAAGTCGTTACAAACACTCTTTATTAAAATTGTAATAATCATGGAAAATAAATTTACAGCTTAAAGCATTCTCTAAAGCAAAAACGAGTCTGCTAAATAGGAGTCCCGAAACTTTTCCCATTGTCGCATCAACCGCAACAAACTTTAAGGTTTTTACCCTCACAAAGTGAGTGCATCAGGACGACTAGAATGTCGGGATCTGATAAATCGACCCGAAGACGCAGCGTCATCCGACAACTGACGGAAGAGGAGAGTTCGGCGACTGGATGTTGTCCCTTGTGCGACCGACCCGATGTAGCCGATAAATGGATGGTGCAGTGCGACCTGTGCGAGCGGTGGTTCCACTTCACCTGCGCGAAGGTTGACGAGAATGTCAAGGATAGAAGTTTTGCATGCGGGAAATGCGCTCTACCATGCGGTCGGGAATCTACACGAACTTCTTCCAGTACTAGTTCGTCGAGGAGACGGTTAGAACTCCTTCGATTGCAGGAGGAAAAGGAGCTCCAAGAGAAGTTATTGATGGAGCAAGCGGATGAGGAATGCGCTCTGCAAAAGAAGGCACACGAAGAGGAAAAGGAGAGGAGGAAAAGGATCATGCAGGAAAAGTTGGAGATAGCCAAGCAGTATTTGAATAGGAAGTACGAAGTACTGCAGGAGGAGGAGCGATCGAACGAAGGTAGGAGTCGGAAAAGTCTCTCCAGCACTCGGAGCAAACTCAGCGACGTTCAAAAATGGGTCGAGAACCACGGTATGGCCATGGCAACCGGATCCGGGATGAGTCAAGTCCCCACCGGCACCACACCAATCACCGAAGCTGGCCCCAGGGATGAATCTGCTAGACTTCCGTGTGGCGGGACACTTCAAGGCACTGCTGCTCAACCCGCTGTTCCTAAAGAGCCTGTTGCAGTTACTGGCGCGTACGATCAAAGCAATATTGCCTCGTGGGGAATTCTGGTACCTCGCGCGGTCCAAAATCCTGAAAATTCGGTCCCGGCTCCACCACCCCCACCTCCTACTACTTCTAGCACTCCTGTCTATATGAGGCAGGGTTCGCGCACCTCCGCTTTTCTCGCCGCAGCCGATATATCTTTGCCCACGTCTACGCAGCAAGTTGGACAACTGATGTATTCAATGGAGATATCGCCACCTACTAGCGGCGACAAGTCTAGGGCTGACTTAGAACGGGAAGTTCGAGAGCTGAAGCAGCAATTGGCCAGCATTCAACAGCCGTCGTCTAATCAGCGCCATCCGTTTCCCACTCCGAGTAGCAGCAGTACGTCGGATGCAGTAACTACTAGCATAAGTATCACGACAGGTGCAGGTATGTTAAACGCGCAAGCTCCGTTATTAACGGTTAGAGAACAGGCACACAATCCTATTAGTTATCCGGTAAGAAATCAGGCTCAGAATGTTAGCATTGCTCAGGGGTTTGTAACAAATTGTAACACAATGAACACTGTAGTGAGCTCTAACTCGTTGCCTCACCGAGGCTCGATAGTTTCGTCAAGTGCTGGGCTATGGGATCCTAACTACACCGGTAGCTGTTTCTACCCGGTAGTTTCCGCCAGTCATTTATCGCGACAGTACGAACCAAGTGCCGCGCATGCCGCTGTCCGGCATTCGTCTTTCCCGTTTGGTGTTCCCACCGGGCATTCGTCGGGGCATTACGCACCAAGTCAGCCGAATCCTCGCAATCAATATTCGACATTTCCGCCTAATGCTCCCTCCTACCCGTTCGTCGCGAGTGTATCGAGTGTTCCAAATCCGATCGTTACGCCGCTACCGTCAAGCAGAGTCGCTCATGATCTTCCAGTCTCATCGTGTGGACCGAGTTCACAGCAAATCGCTGCAAGACACGTGGTGCCCAAGGAGCTACCAGAGTTTGCCGGCAACCCCATAGACTGGCCGCTGTTCGTGAGTAGCTACAACAACTCAACGCGTATGTGTGGATATACCGATGACGAGAACCTCATGCGTCTTCAGCGGTGCCTCAAAGGGAATGCAAAGGAAGCAGTTCGGGGACATCTCTACCATCCGTCATCAGTGCCACAGGTAATGGCGACCTTGGAAACACTCTACGGTCGCCCTGAATTGATAGTTAAGTGCCTGATGAATAAAGTGTATTCAACGCCGGCGCCGAAAGCGGACAAGCTGGAAAGCCTCATCAGCTTCGGACTCGTCGTTCAGAACCTTTGTAGCCAGCTGCAGTCCATGGGCATGGACGCCCATCTTTCAAACCCTTCGCTACTCCAGGAGTTGGTGGACAAGTTGCCGGCCAATATCAAGCTGGACTGGGCCTTGTACCAACGACAGATTCCAATAGCAGATTTGCGGGCGTTTAGCGCGTACATGACAACAATTCTGTCTGCGGCCAGCAACGTCACACTTTACGCAGAGCCAGTGCGAAAGCAGGAGAAGTTCAAGGGTAAAGAGAAGGGTTTTGTGAACACGCATACGACGGAGCCAGAACGGAAAGTCCAACGGGACGTCAAGACGGAAGATGCTGGTGTTAGTACCGTTCGCCAACCGAAGCCGTGTCTACTGTGCAAGAAGGACAGACACAAAGTGCGCGAGTGCAATAGTTTCAAGAGCTTGTCCCTGGAGAATCGTTGGAAGACGGCCCAGCAGCTAAGCCTCTGCCGCCGTTGCCTGATTCCTCACGGTAAGTGGCCGTGCAAGACTACGGTGTGTGGTATAAGCAACTGTGAAGAACGCCATCACAAGCTACTGCACCCGGGAAACCCTCAGGCGCCGACTATCGAAGCAGTGTCTTCAGCGAGAAGCCAGGTCACACCCACAACATCAGCGCCGGTGAACGTTCATCGTCAACTTCCGTGTCCGGTGCTATTCCGGATTCTTCCAGTTACTCTTCACGGGAAAAACAAGTCAGTCACCATGTTGGCATTCCTCGACGACGGATCTTCCTACACACTAATGGAAAAAGAGTTGGCTGATGAACTGGGCGTTGAAGGTGAAGCCGAACCCCTGTGTTTGCAGTGGACCAGCAGTATCAAACGAACCGAAAAGGATTCACAGAACGTACAGTTGGAAATCTCGGCGGCTGGCAACAGTCAAAAGCACACACTGGAATACGTGCGGACGGTCGAAAGCTTGGATCTTCCCCCGCAGTCCTTGCAGTACGAAGAGATGGCGCGCAGATACGATTACCTCAAAGGTCTACCCGTAGACAGTTATCCTATCGCTACACCCCGTATTCTGATCGGTGTGGACAACGCTAAATTGCTGCTGAAAACAACTATTCGGACATCATCCGGGCGCTTCCAAACAGGACTGCTCTGGAAGTTTGACTGCGTTGAATTTCCTCAAAGCCGAAAAGCGACTGTCTTGTCTGGAACGGAGTTTGAGCAAGAAACCGGAGCTGTACGCAAACGTCCGACAGCAGATCCTCGATTATCAATCGAAGGGCTACGCCCATAAGCTTACAAATGAAGAAGCCAGCCTCAGTGACCCTAGAAGAGTCCGGTACTTGCCGTTAGGTGTGGTTCAGAACCCGAACAAGCTTGGAAAAGTCCGGGTTGTGTGGAACGCAGCGGCAACTACCGGTGGCGTATCACTAAACTCCATGCTACTGAAGGGGCCGGATCTACTCACATCGCTACCATCCGTACTATTCCGTTTCCGCCAGCGAGAGGTGGCCATTACGGGTGACATAAAAGAAATGTTCCATCAGATCCTGATTCGGCCGGAGGATCGACAAGCTCAGCGGTTTCTGTGGCGGGACAGTGCAACGGAACCAGTGCAGGAATACGTGATGGATGTTGCAACGTTTGGGTCAACATGTTCGCCATGCTCTGCCCAATACGTAAAAAACAGAAATGCCGAAGAGTGGAAGCAGGTATACCCGGACGCGGCCGCGGCTATCGTGGAGAACACCTACGTAGATGACTACGCGAACAGTTCAGATACGGTTGAGGAAGCAGTTCGCATAGCGCTCGAGGTGAAGGAGATACACGCAAGTGCTGGTTTCGAGATTCGGAATTGGCTTTCAAGCTCCAAACAAGTTCTTCGACGGGTCGGGGAAGAAACAACGCAAGTCTCAAAGTGCTTCATTGCAGAGAAGTCCACCGGTTCAGAACGGGTACTTGGAATGGCGTGGCTACCAGAACCCGACGAATTCACGTTTGCTCTTAAGCTTCGTGATGAAGTTGTTCAACTGTTGGCGGAAGGATTCATTCCGACAAAGCGTCAAGTGCTAAGAGTGGTCATGAGCATCTTTGATCCTCTCGGGCTTGTTGCAGCGTTTGTAGTGCACGGAAAATGCTTGATCCAGGACATTTGGAGAGCGAAAGTGAACTGGGACGAGCGAATTCCAGAAGAATTGGTCATCAAGTGGCGGCGTTGGGTGGAGGTGCTGCAAAACCTTACACACTCAAAACAGATTTGCGGGCTCGGCAAAAACGCGCACAGCCGTCTGCTCAGTAAAACAATCAGCTGATATCCCAGCAAAAAGTGACATTTGTTAGCTGACTCTCAGCAAAACGATTGCCGAAGCTCAGCAATGAACTGTCAAAATTGCTGAGATCTCAGCAAAATTGTTGTTTGCTGATTACTCGGCTGTGCAAATCTCGGCAAAAGAATGGAAAAATGCTGATATCCCGGCAATCTGAATTAAGTGTGTAACCAGGTGAAGATTCCACGCTGCTATTTTCCTGGATACGATCACCGCAGTTTGAAACGCTTGGAACTTCACGTGTTCGTAGATGCAAGTGAGGCCGCGTATGCATGCGCCGCTTATTTCCGGATTGTCGACCGAGGACAGGTACGCTGCGCGCTGGTGTCGGTCAAAACAAAAGTGGCACCTCTAAGTCCAATGTCGGTGCCTCGTTTGGAACTGCAAGCCGCAGTTATCGGTGTCCGACTAATGAAATCGGTGCAGGAAAACCATACATTACCGATAAGCCGTCGCGTAATCTGGGGCGACTCTAAAACAGTTCAATCGTGGCTTCGATCGGATCAGCGGAAGTACCGACAATTTGTGGCGTTCAGGGTCAGCGAGATTCTGAATGAGACGAGCCTGGAAGAATGGAAATGGGTTCCTACACGACGCAACGTAGCAGATGAAGCCACCAAGTGGGGCAAAGGACCGAGCTTTCAACCAGACAGTCGATGGTTTACAGGACCTGAATTCCTTTACGAGGATGAATCTAGATGGCCAGAACAGGAATACTCGCCGCCGGATATCCAGGAAGAAATGCGACCAGTCCACGCCCACCACCGTCCATTTTCGAATCCAGTGTTCAATTACCAGCGGTTCTCCAAGTATCAACGACTTCTACGGACGGTAGGGTATGTACTGCGCTTCATTGATCGTTGTCGTCGAAAGCCTGCAACCGATTCTTCCGATACTGGAGTACTGTCGAGAGAGGAGCTGTTGAAGGCGGAACTCGTGCTGTGGCGGTTGGTGCAGAACGAAGAAAATGCCGAAGAAGTGTCGGCGATTCGCAAGAACAAGGAACGACCGCCAGGAGAAGTCAAAAGGTTGACGAAAAGTAGCCCGTTACGCAAGTTGACGGTTTTTCTCGACGATAACGGAGTTCTGCGTATCGAAGGGCGGATTGAGGCAGCAAAATTTGTTCCATACGAGCCCAAGTATCCCGTGGTGCTCCCAAAACAACACTACGTTACTCGACTGCTCGTCGATCACTTTCACCGACGGTACGCACATGGTTACGGAGAAACGGTGATCAACGAGCTTCGACAGATCTTCCACATTCCTGGTTTGAGAACTCTTGTCCGACAGATTGCCAATCGTTGCTCATGGTGTACCGTGTATCGTGCAGCTCCCCGGTCCCGCGAATGGCACCTCTTCCAGCTGCGAGAGTGACCCCGTACGTCCGGCCATTCACATTTATTGGCATCGACTACTGTGCGCCTTTCCTGATTCGCATCGGTAGAAACAACGTGAAGAGATGGGTGGTACTCATCACTTGCCTAACTGTACGAGCCGTTCATCTAGAGATTGCCTGCAGCTTGTCCAGTGAGTCATGCAAGATGGCTATTAGACGGTTTATCGCCAGGAGAGGAGCTCCACAGGAGATCTACAGCGACCAGGGCACAAATTTTGTTGGAGCAAGTAAAGAGTTACGGGAGGAAATAGCAGCGGTGAACCGTACGTTGGGCAGAACCTTCACCAACCGTGACACTCAGTGGCGTTTCAACCCCCCGGCCGCCCCCCACATGGGTGGAGCGTGGGAACGCATGGTGCGAACCGTGAAAGTTTCGCTACAGACGTTGCAGACCAGTAGGACACCAGATGAGGAGACGTTCCACACCCTTCTGACTGAAGTGGAAGGTATAATCAACTCGCGACCGCTGACATTTGTTCCGTTAGGATCAGAGGAAGAAGAAGCTCTTACACCTAACCACTTCCTGATGCTTAGTTCTAACGGTGTAGTTCAGCCGCCACAGGAACCGGTGACGGATAGCGGACGAGCACTCAGGGCTAACTGGGATCTGATACGAAGTATGTTGGACCAGTTCTGGACGAAATGGATAAAGGGCTACCTGCCCACGATCTGTCGCCGCTCCAAGTGGTTCGACGATATCAAGCCAGTACAAGTAGGAGACTTAGTGGTGGTGATTGACGAAGGAACCCGGAACAGCTGGACTCGCGGAAAGGTGGTTAAGGTCTATCCTGGAAACGATGGCAGAATACGAAAAGTGGACGTGCAGACTGCGAATGGAGTGTTCCAGCGACCGGTTACCAAGGTAGCTGTGCTTGATGTGGCTGTAGGTGGTATAGCTGAGCCTGAGGCAGGACAGCAGCAATACGGGTCGGGGAATGTGCGCGAGGAAGCCCACCGTGCACATTACCACCAACCTGGTCGATAACATTGATCAACCTTCTGTACCGGGAATCTACGCAGCTGTCAACGAGGTGAACAAAGATAAAACAACACAAAACGAATAGACAACACAAACGTGGTTTCGATTTTCTGTTCCTCTAATTTTTAAAATATTTGCTAGTTAAAATCTAATCAACTTTGAACTTATTATTGAATTCGTAAGTACATCTAAATACACATATATGAAATAAAATTAATAAAACATTGTACGACACAGACAAGTTAAAATCAACCAAAAGGTTGCGGACAGTGACAGACAAACTAAAAGGAAGGACTAAAAACGTAAGTCGTTACAAACACTCTTTATTAAAATTGTAATAATCATGGAAAATAAATTTACAGCTTAAAGCATTCTCTAAAGAAAAAACGAGTCTGCTAAATAGGAGTCCCGAAACTTTTCCCATTGTCGCATCAACCGCAACACCATCATTGAAACAATACTACTCTGTTGATGAAAACTTATAAATACATTTTGAACTGTTGTAGCTTTTCAGTCTAACAGAAATGAAACAGCTAGTTTGACATAGCCGTTTTACTTCTGTTAGACTGAGAAAGCCACAACAGTTCAACATTTCCTCCCAGTCGTAAACCTTCTCCAAAACTTATAAATAAATAAATAAATTAAATCCATATCTATCTGATTAAGCGTAGGGTGTATGAGCTTTTGATGTTTATTAATTTAACCCTCTAATACCCAATTTTTTTTATTTTGATCTAAATATCATTTTTCGTCATCTAAAATCGATTTAAACATGTTTTGGAAGATGATTCTTTTTAATTCTCGATTTCGTGAATTTCGGTTTCTGATTTTTCTAATTTTTATTTTTGAACATCCCCACACTTTTATATTTTTCCTGGAAGACAATTTGGGGTACGGTTTTTTTGAGATGAAAACATTTTAAGATTTTATGATTATTGTTGAAATATTTTTATTTTAAATTTTTTTCATAGAAAATTTTATTCTCCGTTTTAGAGTGTATTCGATTCCCTTAAACTATTAAACTAGGATAGAATGATTTGGGAAAAAATTTAAAATATGTTAATTGTAGCTATTCAATACAAAATAAACAATGACTTCTAAAAGGTAACTGAAACATCAATTTTTCAATGATTTTTAAAAAATGTAAATACGTTTTAAAACACACCAAAAACCATTTTGAGATATACAAAACCATCCTAAATATCAGCCAAAAATATAAAAGTTTTGATTTTTCACGAAACAAAAATTACCAAAATGCTCAAACTATACCCCGTCTAAAAGCGGGATTGGGTATTAGAGGGTTAATTACAAAAAAAAATGTATTCAAACTAAAACTTAGTATTTATAGAGGAATAGTTATTAAAATTGAATTAGTATCGCAACATTTCGTAATTTGTCGAATTTGGGAAAAAAATTAATGAGGCATGAGGGTGACACTTAATGTTTCAGTTTATCAAGTAAAGCTCGAAAAATTGTAAATATTACTTAGAGTTACTGAGGTATTTCTTCATAAATATTTAGTTACGTACTACACCATGTTTTGGATAAGGCATGGAATAGCCTTTTCAACATTACATAGCTTTGGCGACGACTGTTTGGTAGACTTTTTGGGTATTTTTGTGGCGTTTCAGTCTTTTCGGGGATCAAAAACAACTATATGTTTTCTATTTCCAACGTTTCGATCCTTATTGGATCTTCTTCAGGGAATCTGTAATGTTATTGGACGTTAACATTGGTTTTCAACATAGACTGCCTAAATTGAAAGGTGCATTGGAAGAAGCCGGAAGGATCCCAGGCAGAACATGGGAATTAATGCTAATTCCGGTATTTTGCACACATTCAACGAAATAAGAGAGCTGGTCGGCGTTAAGTCAAATTGAACTAGGCGGTTTTTTGGTCAGGTAAAGATAAGCAAAGGAATTCGAGAACTGTATAATTTTCGACGTTGTGTTGATGCAAATGTTTCATTACTGTGGTGTTTCTCTCTTGACAGTTCTATAACTAATGATGTTTCTAAACACGCCGCCTACTCAGCGGTCTGCTAAACTACCACATCTCCTTTTCTTCAACGAAAGATGTTTGTTTTGCGACTGATTTTCTCTAGAAGTGGTTGCATGTTAAACACCGAGGAAGAAAAGCAGCAGCTCCCTTCTCAGACTAACTTCTTATCTCATTTTCTGACGGACTCAACAGATCGCATTTGTTAGCGATTTGACGGCGTTGTAATGTCTCTGACTTCCGCAGCAAATATTCATGCACTATTAGCTAGCTCTTGCTGAGCCTTTCCAACCGTTCCAACTGTAGAACGCCTCGGTAAGGAATTTCTTTTCATCCTCTGAGGGAACTAGGACGTGGCGTTTCATCAAGAAGCGTTTGATGTTATATGGTAGAAACGGACAAGATGAATGGATCTTTCATGGTGATGCTACCAGCATTTGGGTACATGGTACATACTTCCATTTGAACTTGGAATAAGGTCGCGAAGGTCGCGAACTGGATGACCGTTCGCCACGCTTGGTTTTGCCGCTGCGCTTTTTGCATTTGCTGTTGTTTTTGTCATTACCGTCGTTACTTTACTGCTTCTACTACCGCCTCTACCACTACTGGAGGACGTAGCCAACTCGTCGACCCCGTTTGGTAGAAGCCACGAAATTAACACCACCCGAGTCCGTTAACACCACACTCATCGTCGGCGTCTGCAGTTGGCGCCGTGGTTACAGATTCTCTCGATCGAAATTCTCCCAAAGTGTTAGTTCAATCGGGTTCCGCATTAACTTCTACTGTTCCATCCATTTCGGCTTCTACGGCAGTCTCTCGCTGGACCCAACGGATCGAATCCGTCGCTTTAGCAGCTCCCGCAGCTCCCTTCGAGAGGTGAGCTTTTTTTTTCAACCACCGGACCCGACAATTCGGAACTGTCGCTTCGGTTGCTTCCTTCTCAGGTAAGCAATCTTTCGCTCCCTTCGAAAGACGAGCATCTATTTAACAACTTCCGCCGGATCTGAAAGATCGTATCTGTCGCTACGGCAGCCCGCTACGGCGAGCTTTTCCTTTTTGCTAGCACCGGCCAGATTTTTACCCGTCGGTGGAGCATCTTATTCCTCTTTTGTCTGACCCGTCTCTTTTCTGACAGCCTGACCCGGTGGATCGCATCCACCGCTAAGGCAAGTTCCCTTCGTGAGGTGAACTTTTAACTTTGGACAGCCTGACCCGGTGGATCGTATCCACCGCTAAGGCAAGTTCCCTTCGTGAGGTGAACTTTTAACTTACGACAGCCTGACCCGGTGGATCGTATCCACCGCTAAGGCAAGTTCCCTTCATGAGGCGAACTTTTTACAACTACCGGACCCGACAGTTCGAAACTGCCGCTACGGTTGCTTCCCTCTTAGGTAAGCATTCTTTCGCCGGACCCGACAGACGGTATCTGTCGCTACGGCAGCTCCCTTTTGAGGTGAGCTTTTTCTTTTCGCCTGCACCGGTCAGATTTCCATCCACCGGTGAGGCATCTTTTCCCTCTTTTGTCTGACCCGGTCAGATACTATCCGCCGGGATCAGGCAGTATATATTTACCACTTTACCACGCTAGTTCATATTCCGGGTCAGATTTCAGTCAGCTTCGATTTTTCACGCAGGGTTTTTGTTTCTCGTCGCCAATGTGGTGTTTCTCTCTTGACAGTTCTATAACTAATGATGTTTCTAAACACGCCGCCTACTCAGCGGTCTGCTACCACAATTACCATAAAAGAATTATAGTATTTCCAGAAATAATGCACATGATTTGATATCCCAATTTCTTGCTGAACATTTTCCCATCATTGAAAAACAGTTGGTCCGGTCTGACTTAAAGCCGACCAGCTGTGAATCTTACTACGATGCCCATGTTTTATGGTACGCTCGACCACACTATCAGATAGTTCACATTTTCAGAATATGGCGTGTTAGCTTTTTTTTATGAAACCTCGGTTAGCGCATCTTCTTTCGAGTCGGTTAGAACACCGGGCATTCCGGGAAAAATCTAACACGTGTTCAGAAAACGGGTACCGTGATAGCTAACACTACGGTCATAGCAATCTGGTTGTTACGTCAACTTATCCGTGTAATCATTCATCAAATCGACTGAGTGGTCGCATAAACTGACGTAAACGTTTTTAGTATAGAAAAATTACATAAAACATCTTGAAATCATTGCGGCTCACTTTTCGTAGCTGTTATCCACGAAACTGACAGATTATTTCATTTAAATAATCGGTGCATATGTAAATACGGAAAAAAATCTATAAAATCGTGTTTTCCCATCAGAGCAGACGTTGGTGGTTACATCGACTATGCGAACATGGGCAGTGCAATCCTGGTAAAAGATCCATCATTTAAAATATTTAAATTTAAATCATCAATCAAATCCATCATTAAACAACCTCGTGCATCAGATCTAGAGCTACCCCATGCCACATTATGCGCATTAAAATCACCTAAAATATAAAAAGCAGTTGGAATTTGGGCTAAAATAGCTTTGAGTTGAGAAAGAGTAAAGCTTGCATTAGGAGGAATATAGAAACAAATAATTGAGAATACAAATGCACTTTTTTTTTTGAAATAGCTATATATTCAATTTGCGATTGCACTGGTAAATCTAAGTATTTAAATTCTATGTTATCTCTAATACCTATCAATACTCCTCCATATGCAACATCACGATCTTTCCGAATAATTTTGAATTGTGGAATACGAAAATATTTAGAATCAACTAACCAAGTTTCATTTAAGCAAAAAATGTCTAAATTATGATTAAATATCAAGAATTTTAATCTGTCAATGCTGCGACAATTCCATTGTAAAATATTTAAACTATTCGAATTGTTCGTAGCCATTAAAATGAGAATAGGGAAGCAATGAGGGGTCCAAATGAATTCAATTTTTCCAATAAAGAAGCCAAAAATGATAAAATCTTTTTAATAATTTTTTTCCAAAAATCACTGAAATCCAAAAAGTCTACTAACTCTTCCAATGTTTTAAGGATGTTATTGGAGGAATTGTCATTTGAATTTTGTTCTTTTTTATTAACTGAATCATCAGAACTGATTTTTTGAATATCTGGGAAATTCTTAGAAGAAGATTCACTAAGTAAAGGAAAGTGTTTGTTATATGAAGTTGAAGGTTGAGGCTCATAAAGAACATTGCTGAATTGGGGTGAATTGGTAGATTTTTTTTTCTCTTTTTGGGAGGATTGTAAACAAAATCCTGTTGAACATCAAAACTATTGTCATCTTCATCTTGTAAAATTTCAAATGAATTGGAAGTTGTCAAGTTATTAGAGGATTTCATTATGTCTGCGTAAGATAAGGAGTTCTTGTTTCTAACTTGTTAATTCATTTTTTTTTTTTGATTTTGGATGTATACTGAACATTGCTTCAAGGAATTATGTTTCTGTTTGCAATAAATACAAACACCAGAATTGTGTTTACAATCTTCTGATGAATGAGGTTGTCCACATTTATTACATTTTGTTTTGTTAGAGCAAAAGCTAGAAGTAGACCAAATTGGAGACAACGCTCACAATGCTTTGGATAATAAAGTCTCACATCGAAAAAAAAACGTTATTAATCATAACATGATCAGGAAGTACAGATCCAGAAAATGTTAGTTTAATCAGTTAATTTGTTTCACTTCCATTGAATAACAACTTGGACAATCGAGAGCAATCTAAAATTTTAACCGGAGCAATGGATTTGTTCTTAAAAATTCCAAAACCATTACTCATAATAGCATCACATTCCAAATCTTCATCGTAAATTACTCCATTGATTTCACAAGAATCACATGGAGCATAAATACGATACGAGTTTTCGAATAATTTCAATTCTAAAAGAGAATTTGCCTCATCACGTGCTCCAAAGACATTTCTCAATTTGTCAATGGAAATTTTTTTGATTTCTTTTATAGATTTATATCTTTTATAAACCTCATAATGGGTCTTTCCTTTTTCCGAAAATAAACAACAAATGGCCCCGCAAAGGTGGATGGGTATACTTTGATCCGAAAGGGCTTCAAAGCAGGGGGGTCATTAGAATGTGGTAGTTTCGATGCCATCGAGTAGGCGGTGTGGTTGTGATGGCTCATATTACACAAGCTGTCAACAAGAATGGATGTGAAAACTCCACATTGCACTAAGGGCCAGAATCGCAATCTAGCGGAACTAAATTAATTACTCCAAAATGAAGCATTCTCGACACATGGTATCTTCGACAAAGTTGTTTGCCGTCAGCAGGGGCATCTATTTCTTAGAACGGTATAGTTCGCAACTCGTCCGCATAGGTGGCGCCACTATCTAACTTCTTTGTTTTACGTCATAGAGACTTGGTGTCTTCGGCAAAGTTGTTCATTTTGGCAAAATAAACAACTCTTTCTCAGACGTCAAAATTCCACAGCCTACTGTTTTCGAGTTATTTTAAAAATTAAAACCAATCAATGAAAAAACAGTTTTTTAAGATTATTTTGACATTTTTACTAGATACCATGTGAGTTTAAATTTTTTCCTAATACATGTGTGTCAAACCAAACACATTGTATGGGAATATGTTGAATATTATCATTAAAAACTCAAAATAAAAATACAAATTCTAAAAAAATAGTGTAAATTTCAAGCCTTAATATCTCACAAAGCGCAAAAAATCGCAACTTCAAATTTTCAGCAAATACGAAACAATACTAGGTGAACATACTGTCAAAAATTTGGAGAGGTATTTTTTGGTGTTTTTGAGATAATAACTTTTTTGTAACAGTATAAATATAAGTAGTGTCAGCATGTAACTTTTTACTGTTACACATTAGAGAGTTTATGTCTTTGAAAAAGTTGTTCATTTTGACTAAATAAACAACTCTTTCTCAGACGTCAAAATTCCACGGCCTACTGTTTTCGAATTATTGCATATAAATTAGATTATATTGATAAAAAATGACAATAAAACACATTTTGATGCAATAGTGTGAACTATTTTTATTGTTTTTACTTTTACGATACATAGTAGGTCATGAACATGTCAGTTTCGTGGAGCTTCAGTTTCACAATCTTCGACCAACGTTCTTTCAATCCAGGAAAAGATCCACGAGCTTTCGACAAGATATTTCGCGCTCTAAAATTTAAAAAGGTTGACAAAATTGGTTAAGCATAAAACATTTTGAAAAAGACATGCCAAAAATCAAAAGATATCTTGACCCATGCTGAAATAGTAAACTGACATTTGCTTGACCTACTATGTATCGTAAAAGTAAAAACAATGAAAAAAAGTTCATAGTATTGCATCAAAATGTGTTTTAATATCAGTTTTTTTTTCAATAACATCTAGGTTATATACAATAATTCGAAAACAGTAGGCCGTGGAATTTTGACGTCTAAGAAAGAGTTGTTTATTTAGTCAAAATGAACAACTTTTTCAAAGACATAAACTCTCTTATGAGTAACAGTAAAAAGTTACATGCTGGCACTACTTATATTAATACTGTTACTAAAAAGCTATTATCTCAAAAACACCAAAAAATACCTCTCCAAATTTTTGGCAGTATGTTCACCTAGTATCGCTTCGTATTTGCTGAAAATTTGAAGTTGCGATTTTTTGCGCTTTGTGAGATATTAAGGCTTGAAATTTACACTATTTTTTAGAATTTGTATTTTTATTTTGAGTTTTTAATGATTATATTCAACATATTCCCATACAATGTGTTTGGTTTGACACACATGTATTAGGAAAAAAAATTAAACTCACATGGTTTCTAGTAAAAATGTCAAAATAATCTTAAAAAACTGTTTTTTCATTGATTGGTTTTAATTTTTAAAATAACTCGAAAACAGTAGGCTGTGGAATTTTGACGTCTGAGAAAGAGTTGTTTAATTTACCAAAATAAACAACTTTGCCGAAGACACCAAGTCTCTAGGCCATAAAACAAAGAAGTTAGAAGGTGGCGCCTCCTATGCGGATGAGTTGCGAACTATTACGTTCTAAGCAATAGATGCCCCTGCTGATGTCAAACAAGTTTGTCGAAGACACCATATGTCAGAAATGCTTCGTTTCGGAGTAATTAATTTAGTTCCGCTAGATTGCGATTCTGGCCCTTAGTGCATTGGCGACGAGGATGGGATTCAGGACGGATCCATTGGCCGTGTTAGACGAAAGAAGTGCTGCAGCAGATGATGAAAAGGTTAAGCCATGTTTCCTGCTGAAGACTTTGAACATCCGAATCATCTGTTGAAGCTTGCCTACAAGATTAAGTTCTTTTCCTGCACCTGCCGAAATACGCATCAAGTTACAGTACCACAAGCTTCTCTTTGGCAAGACTGGAGTTGCTATAAAGAAAATCCGGAAGAAACTGATCCTTACCTCGTTTTCTGGAAGGAAGATCGTTACATCATCGGTAAAAAGGAGAAAGTTTGGTAATTATATATACTGTCTGATTCCCGACGGATAGCATCTTATCGGCTCAGACAAAACAAAAGCTTGCCCTGAAGTAGGCAAAGGGATATAAATCCGGCCAAAACGCATGATATTTTGGAACGTGCGGTACAACACTGCCATTATAGATGATTCCCTAGAACAACTGTGGATTCGGCTTGACATGACAAAGTTCGTTATCAGCATTGGTGTCCTCTACCTGCCACCGGATCGCAAAAGTAATCTGACTGACGTTCATAATCATGTAGACTCCATTGGATCTGTTATTTCCTGCCTCGGCTCCCATGACTACGCTCTGTTGTTTGGCGATTACAATCAATCATCGATTCTATGGACTCCTTCTGGGCCCGAGCCTCCATCGGTAGATCTGGATCGGTCTAACCTTCCAGTCGCTAGTAAGGTGCTTTTAGACGGCTTCAACCTCCACGGCTTAACGCAGATCAACGCAATCAAAAACATCAGAGGACGCGTGCTAGATTTCGTTCTTCTTAATGACGCAGCCTTTCCTAATTGCTCTGTGACTGCAGCTGCAGAACCACTCGTACCTGTCGACCAGAGTCACCCGCCCTTGGAAGTAAATGTTCGTTACACGGCGCCTGTCTCATTTGAAGCCACCTACGACTCAAATTCTCTCGATTTCCGAAGAGCCGATTTCACCACGCTGAACGCTGCTCTGACTTCTGTTGATTGGAGTCCCCTAAGCTCTGCAGAGAACGTCAATGACGCTGTTGAATATTTCACAAATACTGTTAGTCGTATTGTATCAACGCACGTGCCTCTTGTAAGACCCGCTCCAAAACCGCTTTGGGCAAATAATAGATTGCGCTCACTAAAACGCCGTCGTTCCGCTGCGCTTCGCAGATATTGCAATTGTCGCTCATCGTATCTCAAGCAGCAGTTTAACATCGCGAGTCGGGAGTACAGGGAATACAACAAGCTCCTGTATATACGTTACTTAGATCGCACTCAACGTAATCTTCGGTCGAACCCTAAGCAGTTCTGGTCGTTTGTTAGATCAAAGCGGAATGAAGACGGATTGCCAACTTCGATGTTTCTCGGAACTAACTCAGCCAATTCCGCTGAAGAAAAATGCGAACTGTTTGCTGCTCAGTTCAACATGGCTTTTAACGATTTTGTACCAACTCCCTCTGAAGTCGAAAGAGCTGTTTTTGACACGCCGTCTGATGTACTGGACTTCAACTGTTTTCGGATCGATGCTGAAGATGTCACTAGAGCGATAAGGAAGCTAAAATTTTCGTACTCTGTGGGGCCTGATGGAATACCTCCAGTATTGCTAAAGCGCTGTCATTCCGTTCTTCAAGAACCCTTAGCTACGATTTACAACCTCTCCTTTCAATGCAAGCAATTCCCGAACAGCTGGAAGCATTCGTTCCTGTTCCCAGTCCATAAAAAAGGAGACAAACGCGATGTGGGTAACTACCGTGGAATAACTTTGCTCTCTGCCTGCTCTAAAGTATTCGAAATTATAGTAAACGATGCACTGTTTGCGTCTTGTCGACACTACATCTCAATCGACCAACACGGGTTTTTTCCAAAACGGTCAGTTACCACCAACCTCACGCAATTCATCTCAACGTGCCTGCCGGCAATGGACGCCGGAATGCAGGTGGATGCTGTTTACCTCGATCTCAAGGCTGCCTTCGACAGGGTTGACCATCGAATACTACTTGAAAAATTGGCAAAGATTGGAGTAGCTTGAGAATGCGTGGACTGGTTCAGATCGTATTTGACTGGCAGATCGTTGTGTGTTAAACTGGGACCCTGCCAATCCGAGCACTTCCGAAATGTCTCTGGAGTCCCACAAGGTAGTAACCTTGGGCCGCTACTCTTCTCGCTCTTCATCAACGATGTTTCTTTAATTCTGCCGCCTGGGGTGAGACTGTTTTATGCCGATGACGCCAAAATATACATGATTGTCAATAGCCTTGGTGACTGTATTGAACTACAGTCGCTCTTGTGCCGATTTGAGCAGTGGTGCGTGAATAACTGCCTAACCTTGAGTGTTAATAAATGCCAGGTGATAAGCTTTAGCAGAAAACTGAAACCGATCATGTACCAATATACGCTATCTGGTATACCTCTGGAACGAGTGCACCGTATACGCGACCTCGGCGTCATCCTAGATGAAAAGCTTACATTCCGGTTCCACTATGAAGACGTTATACCGAGAGCGAACAGACAGCTTGGCTTTATAATGAAAATCGCTAATGAATTCCGCGATCCGGTTTGTTTAAAATCACTGTATTGTGCACTTGTGCGGTCCTTATTGCGGAATCTTATTTGCAACCTGGATCCCTCTTTTTGAGTATATCTTCAGGTCTGTATTGGCTAGTTTGTTATCAGCCGCTTTGGCGTCTCCCTTCACTAAGGCGAGACATTATTGCCAGCACTGGCCAGATGTTCATCTGCCGCTTTGGCGTCCCCCTTCTCTAAGGCGAGACATTATTGCCAGCCCCGGCCGGAATTTCATCCGCCGCTTTGGCGTCTCCCTTCTCTAAGGCGAGACATTATTGCCAGCACCGGCCAGATTTTCATCTGCCGCTTTGGCGTCCCCCTTTTCTGAGGCGAGACATTATTGCCAGCACCGGCCAGATGTTCATCTGCCGCTTTGGCGTCCCCCTTCTCTGAGGCGAGACATCATTGCCAGCCCCGGCCGGAATGTCATCCGCCGCTTTGGCGTCTCCCTTCTCTAAGGCGAGACATTATTGCCAGCACCGGCCAGATTTTCATCTGCCGCTTTGGCGTCCCCCTTCTCTGAGGCGAGACATTATTGCCGTCTACGACCGGATTTTCATCCGCCGTTTCGGCATCTCCCTCTTTCGAAGCGAGATTTTCCGACTTCCCTCATGTCTGATCCGATCAGATGCTATCCGTCGGAAAACAGACTATAATTACCTCAAGTTCCGGCTATCCCAGTTTCATTCAGCGTTAAAACTGTTTTCCTTGTCCTTCCTTTGTTTGTCCTCGTTCTCGAAATGTCCAATTGAAAATAATGCCATCGAATTTTCGCTGATCCTTTTCCTTCTCGTATCCGTCCATCACGTTACAAAATGAGTCGTAGTAGATTTCACTCGGCCACAATCTGCTTTTGCTTATTAAATGGGTTCTTCCTCGTCGCCACTGTGATACTCTCCAGCTTGACAGATCAAGTAATAATAATTTTCATCAATCGCAAGGCCTACTAGGTGGTACACGAAACTACCACAACTTGGAAAATTTTCACCCTGAAAAGAGAAAAAATGTCAGGCGCAGAAAAATATCCGCCTTGCTCAGGCAAGGCCTACTACAGCAATGAAGGAAAACACTAAATTCGATATGATGTGCAATGTAACCTGAATGTATTTTCAGGTGATTTTGCGCTTCCTAAGCTTATGATGTGCAATTTAACCTGAATGAATTTGCGGGTGATTTTGCGCTTCCTAAGCATAGCTCAGGCTTGGGATTGCTCTAGATTCTATATGATGTACAATGTAACCTGAACGCATTTTCAGGTGATTTTGCGCTTCCTAAGCATAGCTCTGGCTTAGGATTGCTCTAGATTCCTTATGATGCGCAATATAACCTGAATGCATTTTCGGGTGATTTTGCGCTTCCTAAGCTTAGCTCAGGCTTAGGAAAACACCAGATTCCATATGATGCGCAATATAACCTGAATGCATTTTCGGGTGATTTTGCGCTTCCTAAGCTTAGCTCAGGCTTAGGAAAACACTAAATTCGATATGATGTGCAATGTAACCTGAATGTATTTTCAGGTGAGTTTGCGCTTCTTAAGCTTATGATGTGCATTGTTACCTGAATGAATTTGCGGGTGATTTTGCGCTTCCTAAGCATAGCTCAGGCTTAGGAAAACACCAAATTCGATATGATATGCAATGTAACCTGAACTTTTTTTTTCAGGTGATTTTGCGCTTCCTAAGCTTAGCTCAGGCTTAGGGTTGCTCTAGATTCCATATGATGCTCAATATAACCTGAACGTATTTGCGGGTGATATTGCGCTTCCTAAGAATAGCTCAGGCTTGGGATTGCTCTAGATTCTATATGATGCACATGGTAACCTGAAAGCATTTTCGGGTGAATTTGCGCTTCCTGAGCTTAGCTGAGGCTTAGAATTGCTCTAGATTCCATATGATGCGAATGTATTTTCGGGTGATTTTGCGCTTCCTAAGCCTTAGCTCAGGCTAAGAATTTCTCTAGATTCCATATGATGCGCAAAATCACCCGAAAATACATTCAGGTTATATTGCGCTTCATATGGAAACTAGAGCAACCCTAAGCGCAAAATCACCTGAAATTACATTCAGGTTACATTGCACATCATATAGAATCTAGAGCAATCCTAAGCCTGAGCTATGCATAGGAAGCGCAAAATCACCCGAACATACATTTTTGTCATTATGTATTTCAGTGCGCTCGGAATCTGAGTTATAAAGGCTTAGCGTTATTTGATTTTTCAAAGCTAAAAATTGAATCATCTCAAGTACTTCAAACTGTTTAATCTTTCTGAACGAAATCAAATGAATGTTTTTGGACGCTGTTATCGGCGCTTTATTTTGATTCAAGCAATTGCTAAGTTTGTAAAAGAATGTTTTGGTATTAATCATTGAATTACTTTTGCCTTCCGGTTTTAATTTCATCGGCTGGATGACTTTGCTCTTCTGATTCATTGTCTGGATTTAACCTAGAGAGAAAATCTGCTACAACGTTATCCTTTCCTTGTTTGTATCGAATATCGCATTCCAATCCTTGCAATTTCAAACGCAAACGTGAGGACTGATGAAGTTTCTTTTAGATGCCATATTGAGATCAATGGTCTATGATCTGTGTAAACAATAAATCTCTGATTGTAGATATAATGACGGAAATAATTCACTGCCCATACTATGGCCAGTAATTCTTTCTCAATTGTATGATATTTTCGTTCTGCTCCAATAAGTCCCCTACTAGCGTAAGCTATGGGTCTGTCAATTGATTTTTCATTCGATAAAACTGCGCCAATAGCGTATTCACTGGCATCTGTCGTTAAAGAGTCAGACGTTAAAATTTTTTCAATTCTTCAAATGCTTTTTGGCACTCTGAGGTCCAGTTAAACTTTACATTTTTCTTCAATAGATCATTCAGAGGTTTTCGTTTTTCTGCAATTCCTGGTACAAACTTACCATAAAAGTTTACTATCCCTAGGAAAGATCGCACTCCTTTTACAGTTTTTGGTATTGCCATTTCTCGTATAGCCTTAATGTTACCATCAAGCGGACGAATACCATTTTTATCAACTGTATGTCCTAAAAATTTCAATTCGGTTTTCAAAATTTGGCATTTTGTTGGTTGAATTTTTAAATTATGTTTACGCAAAGCTTTCAAAACTTTAATCAGATTCTCGTTATGCTCTTGAATTGTTCTTCCAAAAATAATGATATCATCCAAATAAACGATTGCTTTAACATCTTCAATTTCAAATAAAACTGTGTTCATCAGTCTTTGAAAAGTCGAGGGACTGTTTCTAAGCCCCATAGGCATTCTCGTGAATTCAAAATGACCTTTGGGTGTAGAAAATGCAGTTTTTGCAGCATCTCTTGGGTCTATAGGAACTTGATAAAATCTGTTGAAAAGTATTTGCTATCGCCAAGGCTATCCAATATTTCATTTATTTGTGGAATCGGATATACAAATGGTTTAGTTATCAAATTCAATGCCCTAAAATCTACCACGATTCTATGCTTCTTGTTTCCTTCTTCGTCTAAATCTTTCTTTGGTATGCATAAAACAGGTGCATTCCAAGGACTTTTACTGGGCCTAATAATTCCTTGCCGACGCATTTCTTCAATTTCCTCATTAATTTGTTTCTTTGTTGATTCAGGGAACCTATACTGCCTTTTATTTATTGGCACATTAGATGATGTTTCAATTTCGTGTACTGCTGCATCTGTTACTGTCAGGTGATCCCCTTTCAAATAAAATACATCACTATACCTTGCCATTATATTTTCCACTGCGTCGTAATTGGCGCTTTTCAAATGCTTCAAATCAATTGTATCTAGCTATTTTTCGATACGATTTTTACCTTGTATTTGTTCATAATTCAAATTATCTATCAAACTTAGATCTTGGTTTGAATCTAAATCCCCCGGCGTATATTGATTCCCGGCCTCTACATTCTTATTCCATCATCCATTATTATCATATTCTTCATCAAAATGTTGATTTATACATTCCTCGTCCTCATAATACTTCTCATAAAGGCACATATTGCATGTTAAATTTTTTTTTTCGGTACGATTGGCTGTGTAACTATTTCATCATTTATGACTTCATCAATATCAAAATTTACTTGACAGCTTTTGTCATTGTTATCATATTGTATACAATTACTATTATCTTGTAGATCAGTCTGGCAAGATTTTTCTCACACCATTACGTGCTTTGTTGTTGAAATATTGTTAATATTATATTCTACATTATCTGGCTTGCGTAGGGCTATATAATCAAAGTTGTGGCTAATATATAATGTGTGCTGTTTCAAAAATTCTGCTCCTATGATACCATGTACATTTAAGTGATGAACTAAATAAAATTTTATCTTATAGGGAAAGTGCACCAATTATGGCTATAGTACCAATTATTCGCCATAGTTGATTTTCACCCTTTGGCGATGTAAATCAACAAGAAAAATATTGTGAACAACAGATCATGTTCACAAAAGATGGTTGCACTCATTTAAACTCCACATTATGCTCAAATCATGGTAGAAATAAATCATTTTCCTTAAAATTTTGGCTTCCTTGCACCCTTTTTCGTCATAGTGTTCCAGTTATGGATAACCCCATAAGGAATGCATGCAAATAGTGCGAAAAGGAACCGAAGTTAAAAAATGTAACCATAACTGGTACAGGGTTCCTATCATTGGCACACGCTGTAATAAATACTAAAAGTAGTTTTGGCTCCGTTTCTATATTTTTCCTATGAAGTAAGCTGTTTTTTAACTTATTGATGACATTCGTTGGTCTTCTCGTTATTTTTATATAAATAGCTTTCCTTAGGTAGTGCCATAATTGGTACACGCACCCTACTTAGACTTCCCAATTATTAAACTAACTTCAGTAGATCCGAGAGTTCTTGTTTGACTTTCATTGAATCCCGAAATCAAAAACTTTTCAGATTCAGAATAATCTATGTCTGTTGCTCCGATTCTAGGGGCTGCATCCCATCTTAATATGTTTAGTTGTGAGCCTGTGTCTATCATGTAATTGATTTTTGTGTATGGTCTTTCTACAGTGGGTATATTTAACATAAGTTGATTATTGCCCGTCCAATGTATAAATACTTTTTCTTGTGCTGGAATGCATTTTTCAAATTGAACCATTTGTTTTTGTGGTATGTTATAACTCTTATTTATGTTCATGGGCATCATTTTCTTATTACTTGTAGCATATAAGCGCCTTCCAAAATTATTTTCTGATTGACGGAGTGATCGGACGCAATTAACGAACCTCCGGCTATTTAGTTTTTTCGCTAATCATAGTAAATGTTATTGTTTTGAATTCCCATGTTGCGTTCATCAAAAGTTCTGTTGGTCCAATAAGGTGTTATTTCATTAAAACTTGTCTGGTAATCACCACGATAAATTTCTTGTTGTCATAGATTTCTATAGATGTTGAAATTTCCTCCATGCACTATTTCGGTATGGGTGAATCCACTTTTGTCGTAATGAAAGTTGTGGTCAATACATTGTGGATTACTGAATTTCTGTTCTTCATTTTGTTGCCTGTAAGATTCTGCAATGTGGGAATCCCTCAATCCCTCCCTAAGTTTAGACAGTGCAATTTGAATGAGTATGGTTTCTGCATTTTTCCTTTCACTAGCATCAGTTATCCGTTTTATGGGTTTCAAAACACAATCCAGCTTTTTACGCTAGCTTACCATAAACTGTGAATCACCCCCTTATGACAATTCTTGCCGACACTATAAATTTTATTATGGTAGAATCAAAGTAAGCCTTGTAGAAATGTTTCAATGTTTACAATGCGGAACGTCAAGAATTTTCATTCCTTCGGTAACAAGAAAAATTCATTTTCAATTTTTTTATGATCTCGGTTCTAACGTTTTTACTATTTTAGGTTGATAAAGATGCTGTCGATAATTAGTTGGCAGGAAATATGGAAACAATGAGTACATTTCAAAATGGCTCTTCCATCCACAATTGAAGAAACTACACTGAACTGTATCCAGGTCTCAGTTTTGTTTTGGCTGAATATAGACATTTTTTATTTCGTCTAAACACCTGTGTCTGCCAATAATTTGAGCCTAGTTTAGGCTGATTTTACTGAACAAGACCTAGCAGGATCGAGATCTGGCGATATTTGGCGGAGTCGGTGATTTACTTCTGCCCAGAATGATTTGTTTCCCTTAACCCGCTTTCGGTATAGCGTGATCGACCGAAGACTTTTTAAACGGAAGTTATTATGTTTCCAGTTCAAAACCGAATTAGCGATATTTTTTCTTTGACTTCCGCTGCTTTTGCCTTGCGTTAAACATAATGTCGGAAGTGGGGCGCTGTATAGAGCACCAGGGGTACAATACAGCGCCCCACTTCCGACATTGTGTTTAACGCAAGGCAAAAGCAGCGGAAGTCAAAGAAAAAATGTCGCTAATTCGGGTTTGAACTGGAAACATAATACTCAAAAACAGAACCCGGCCTGCGACCTATGCACGGTTGGTTTGGCGTCGTTCATAAATTACTGAACGCTATAGGAGAATGCGTTATGGTTCATACAAGAAGTTTAGAATTTTCATACAGAAAAGCGTTACGGAGGGGGGAGGAGGGTTTACCTTCTCTGGTCGGTTTTAGTGTTACGTAATAAATGGATACTGCCTCAATACAAAAGAACCTCTATAATTTAATACTTTGCCTTTGGAGACATCCTGCCTTGTATCGTAGTTTTCCTTCACAACCCTTAATGATTTCCCAAACATGCCTGATAAAAACCAGGTTGTAGTTGATAATGGAGTCAATTATCACTTCATTGTATATTGTTGCGCTAAAATAATCAGTAGAATTTGGCTAGGCTGGTAGAGGGTGTCAACAAACGATCAAACAAACGATTCGTTATTTCTTCACCGTAATGAACACTGTTCGTTGTGAATTCAGTAGTCGGGCCTACAATGATATCTGGGCTACGATGAACTTTGTAATATCTCTTCTCAACTCCATTTGACAAGGTCCTTTTAGATAGTTTTACAATCCTCCTCCGTTGCCTAAAACCGTAAAAAATATCAATTAAATTAAATGTAGTTTGCATTAAAGAGCCCAAAACTTTTTCGGCTTCCACACAATGAAAATTTTTGACAGATGAATCAACAAACCTCAACACCAAGCCTACTAAGATTAATCTATAAAAGTTGTCGGCAAGAATTGTCAAAAACGAATCACCCCCCGTAGTTTTATAGCCAGCGTAAAAAGCTGGATTTATTTGATATATGAAAGCATCTAATTCACACGCACTACCATGAAATTCTGGAATACACTGTATAGCAAAATTTATTGGAAATTCAAATCTAGCGTTGTTCGCTCCACTATTGTAAAAAAGACACTACACCGTCTTCAGCCAGAGGCTGTACAGACTAAACATTACATACACGAGACAACGGACAACACACATAACAACCAGTGGCCCAATGGAGAATTTTCCGTTTGATGAAAAGTTTTCCCCGACTGGAGCGGGAATCGAACCCGCACTCCGAGGCTTACGAAACGCCTAGACGACTGACGCCGCTAACCGCACGGCCACGAATCCCACGAAGGCCCCGATTGTTGCCTATTTCATCCATTGTATTCGTGGTCATTTTTATGTTGATATTTTTACTGTATTTTTTTATTCAAATTAACACGACTTAATTGTCACCGGTATGCAGCATGGTTACAAAAATATATTTTTTGTAATTGCGTTGCAAATTTCCCTACTTTTCAGTAGCAATAAGAACAATATAATGGCCTACTTTTCTTCACTAAAACAAGAGTGCCGAAAAGTACTACTTTTCGGCACTCTTAAGAGTACTGAAAAGTAGCACTTTTCGGCACTTTTGCCAGCACACACTTTCTCTAACTATAGCAGCTTCCGTTGATACCGCTGCTGCTTGTACATCCACTGAGCAGCTCGAGTTCGAATCAGGATGGATGGAGTTGGAATCAGGACTCTGATTCGGACGGCAGATCAGGTGTAGAAGCAGTACTTTCACTCCTGCTTTTACTGCTGGAGTGCTGGATGACGACGACGGAGGCTTGAAAATTTGTGACACGCAGCCTACCATAGCCTACCTGATCGAACAAAAACATCACGCTGACGCACATGAAGGCGCGCACGTGGTTCCTCATGATACATGTTTGTGTGGCTAGAAAAGATTATACTGAATAGGATTTTTTTTGCAATTACAAAAAACTTTGTATGCAACGCGTTGCAAAACTCGATTTTTTCAGCACTCGTCGTATTTATCCAACTCGGCAAGCCTCGTTGGATAAATGTACGACTCGTGCTGAAAAAATCATCATTTTGCAACTTGTTGCATAAATAACTATTTTTCAACTTTTAATTGATTCCATTCCATTGTAATGCAAGTTTACCGCTGAAAATCATGTTTAGTGTAAAATTATGCCCTAAGTTTGAAAGCATAAGGAAAGAAAAATACAGTAGAGCTGAAAATATTTTCGATATCCCGTACAAAGCTGGCGATATTGAATCAACATTGCTACAACTGATAATTTTTTTTTAAAGAAAAATACAAATCTTGTTTTATTTATTGAATATTTAATTTTACAATATTATTTAATATTTACAATTTAAGGACAAGGTATTTGGAGTACATAGCTCAAAATTTCTAGAGCACCGTTTTTTAGAACCGTTGAACGGATTTGGATGAAAATGCATCACGCTAATTGTTCAGTGGTTGTCAATAGCGTGATGCATTTTAATCCATATACGTTCAACGGTTCTAAAAAACGGTGCTCTAGAAATTGTGAGCTATGTACTCCAAATACCTTGTCCTTAAGGAGATTGTTCCCAACACTCATCAATATCTAATCTGACGAGAAAAAAAAAACAATCAGATATTCAAAACATATTACATTCAGCTTCCTATTATTGCAAAAAAGATATTAAAATTTGGTGAATTGTAACTTGAGATATTTGAATTTTAGTAAATTCTAAAAAAAATGGTTGCGATTGTCTCGTATAATAAAAAAAACTGTACTTCTTATTTTTCTTATTTTAACCACGGTCTCAAAATCAGCACGTAATTATGCATCAATAATTTTAATCGTTAACAGAAGTCCGCGACTTTCCTTTGATTTTGTTAACTAGTGTTATTTGTTCGTATTTTTCATCCACTTGTTCTTCTTGAAATCATTATTATTGTTATATTTTTCCATTATTTATTGAAAATCACTATGATTTTTTTTATTTTTTTTTATAATTTTTTGAATAACTTTTTTATTTTTCACACAACAGTATTTCAGTTAAAATGTTTTTGTTTATGTCGTAAAAAATTTTCATCATTTCAAACCAACTCACAAAAAATTTAAACCATCTCAAAACACTTAATCATTTAAAAGGTTAATACTCACGATACCATCAAATAATGCAGGCTGAATGATGTCCATTGGTCCAGACACTCGGTTCCATACACAGGTTGTTGCGTTGCCCTTTCCAATTCGGTGCTACGTTGTATTACACTATCACTTAAGCTGCCACGAATTCCATCTTTTCCATCCAGTCTGTAACATTGTTTTCTTCTCAATTGTTCAAAACTGTTCAATGTTTATGGTTTGCACTGATTTCTTCTTCCAATCAGAAAATTGGCGTCCCGCTGTTCTAAATTAGCGAACAATTTTACCGCTGTCACCATATTGAAGCGCCCTGTTCCGTTCAGGGGCTGCATTAAACACTACACAGAATGTGATATCTTTCATTTCATTACAGTCCGACGACATCTTTTTAATAAACTATATTGAAGTATCACAAACCATCACTTATCATCTAGAGGTGTCTATACTTATCCGATATGCTGCCTAATCTTATGTTGAAACTGAACTGCCCACGATTGAAGCCAAAGCCTCAGTATTTATAGCCTAAATTTCCTAGCAATGCCCGAACCAGCTTGGGCGTTTCTAAAACTCCTACCAGCATTCTCGTCTTGCCGAAGCAGTCACGATAATTCCTAATAATGCCCGAACCAACTTGGGCGTATCCAAAACCCTACCAAATGAAAATACTAATAAGTCCAAAACCTAGACCTCTACCTATCCTACTTGTCCTCATCGTGATTAACATCCTTCTCTTCTTGAAAACATCACGACTCTTCTATCTTGGGCGTATCCCAAGCCCTACCAAGAATCTTAATGCCAACGAAAAACTTAAATTTCCTAACCACGCCTGACTTGGGCGTGTTCGCACAAAACCTACTGAGAATCTTTACACCAAGGCCCACATCTTCTAGCCCCGCCTCACTTGAGCGTATGCAAGGCTTGGGTGTTTGAAAGAATTGAACCCCACCATCGACGTCATCATCATCCTCCCCATCATCATCATCGTCACCATCATCATCTTTATCGTCTTTGGAATTTGGCACCAAATTCTCCAAAACAAAGCACCCGCTTTGTTATTGAAGTGTACCTTACTTGGGCACAGTAAACCCTAGCCGGGCCCCGGCCGCGGATGTTGGTTGAATTTATACCCCCACCTTCTTTTCTTTCAGTTTACTCGAAGTCAAAACAAATCGAGTGCAAAACAAGTCCGGCGCCCTATACCGTCAATCGAAACAAAAATAAACAATCTTTGTTCCAGCGCGATCAATAGGATGTCGCGGTTCCATATCATTCTTTCGGGTTCATTACCCATCGTTGTCCCAAGCGTAATTGAAATTGCATCACACCGACCGGACCTAACGCGTTGCAACACGATCGCACCCGGCCACCACCGGATGATGATGGGTCATAAAAACTAGATCAGTAACGAATGGTGCGATTTTCGTTGCTTCCAATATGCCGCGCGTGAGGTAGGTAAACCCTACGATGAAAATTGAATCTAAAATCCCCCCCGGGCAGCTGTTGGGAATGTGGGGTGAAAATGCATTTTTGTTGAATATTGGAGTGCGTGGAATATTTAGGTCTATGCACAGGAATGTTTCCTCTCAGAGCTTCGTTCAACATCATATTGAGTTGAGGGTGGATAATGTCAAACGCTTTCAAATAGAACTCCTTAGGAATTCCGTCACTTCCGGGTGATTTTCTTGAAGCACTTCCTTTGATTGCGAAGAAAATGTCCTCGGTCGTGATTTCATCCATCATGACATTATTTGTGATAGAATCTGGAGGAATTACAAGATTAGTTGGGAAATTTTCGGCACCATTGAGATCTTCTGCTGTATACAAATTTTTGAAATACTCATATACATGGTTTTCTATTTGGGATACATCGGTGAGACAGCGGTCTTGGCTGCGAATGGAATTATTCACAGTTCTTTTGCGATATCTTTCCCCTACCTGGAAAGCAGAGATTTTATCACCGCATACGAAACGATCATTAAGGCGTTCATATGCTTTTGAAAAGCGACTTTGAACATGCAGCATTTTTGCTTTAATTTGGTTGACTCTTGTTAGTCCGTTAGGGTTTTGATGCAATTCATCATATGAATTTTTTAACTGTCGATATAGTAGTTCATTAGTCGCACGGAATTCACGAAAAGATTCGTTGGTTTCCCATCTAAAGAAACTTCGGATGTTTGGCTTAGCGTTGTCTATCCACCATGACATCCAACTGTTAAAGTTTCCTCTTTCGCGCAACCAACGATTCCACTTGTGTTCAAAAAATTTTTCTACAGGTAGGTCCGGAAATCACTGCTAAGTGAGTTTCTATTCTATTCTAGTGCTTGCACAGCCAGTATTGAAAAGCATCCTGGAAATATCAAAACTTCTTTTGATATTTTCTTGTCAGCATTTATTTGCAGCATGTCAGAGACGTGACACAGATATTAAAATGGCCAGGCCCACTGTGCAGACTAATGGATTGAAGGATAATTCAAAAATATAAGGCAATTAGGTTATCCACTTATGAATAACATATTTGACGAACCTTTTTGAATTAAATTGAGGAAGAAACGGGGACAACCGTACCAACCGTTTCGTTTTAGGGGAAGGAAATCACTGCTAAGTAAGTTATTCAAAAATTAGTGTTAATCAATTACCCCATCTTTAAACATCTCTAACTCAGAAACTATGAACCGTATAATCAATCTTGGCGCATAGATAGAAAACTTGAAGCTTTGTCTTTTAATGCTCTTTGGGCAGGTAATTGATAAAAAGTCATTTAAGTGCAGAAATTTTGACTTTTATGTAAAAAGTGCCTAAAAATGTACCCCCTTTTCACCTTTTTTGATAGTTTACTCGTGAAAAACGTAATAAATGTGAGAAAAGTTCTTCTACAAAACATTCATTTTTTGATACGCTACCAAACTGTCCTTTGGTGCAACATTGTATCTTTCATAGTTTTGTCACAATCTTGAATTCAAAATTTTGTGAAATAAATCAATGTTTTTATTGCAATACTGTCTGGCAACCCTACATGTTTGCTTGCTGTTGGTCGTCGTGCGCATGGCAACGAAGTCCAGCGTCGCGGCGGCGGTCATCGTTTGACAAAGCCAACAGTGAACGGCAAATTGCGCGCAATGTTTATGAATCTATCTCAAGGCATCCTTTTCTTTGGAGACGGGCTTGGTGTCTAGTGGCTATGTTAACGAGGTAGGCGTTGGATAACTGTGTTTGACACTCCTGAAAATTTTCAACCTCATTCCACACCAAGACACCGAAGTGTACAGAAGCTTTTTACGATTAATAAAACTTGTTAGTTGTTGTTTGAGCCGCGTCTGTTCATTCCGTCCAGCCCTCCCCACACCGTATTCCTTCAGGTTATGGGCTCGTCAACGAAGGAAGGTTCCGGAATTCCGCAGCTGAATGGAACGAATTTTGAGAACTGGCGTTTTCGTGTTCAACTCTATCTGGATGCAGCGGAAGTTTCGGAGGTCCTAACGAAGCCAGTTCCCGGTGAAGCGGATGCTGGAAGAGCGAAGTTCCTGCAGACAGATCGGAAGGCGAAATCTCTCTTGGTTGGATTCCTTTCCGATGAGTGTCTCGGTATAGTCCGGGACAAGGAGACGGCTCGCGATATGTGGAAGGCCCTTGAAGATACCTACGCGAAGAAGTCTGTTGCAAGTCAGACACTGCTACGGAAACAGCTGGCGAGACTTCGGATGAAGGAGGGAACTTCAATGCGGCATCATTTCCAGCAGTTCGACGACATCGTGCGACAACTCAAGACCGCTGGCGCGAAACTCGAGGAGAACGATACGGTGTCGCAGTTATTTTTGACCCTGCCCGACAGCTACGACTCTTTGGTAACGGCATTGGAGAACATCGGTGAAAACGACCTGACGTTGGAGACCGTGAAGCAACGATTGCTGGCAGAAGAATCCAAGAGGTCTGATCGGATGGAAGATTCTTGTCAGGATCGAAGCGCTGCGTTTGTCGGAGGAGGAAGCAAGAAATCTAAGAAGTTTTCCGGCAAGTGTCATCGTTGCGGCAAACAAGGCCACATGCAGAAGGATTGTCGCGTAAAGAAGCCCGAAGGTAAGGTCAATGCTGCTGTTGGAAGCAAATCGGTTTCGTTCATGGTCAACAAGATGCCGGCGCAAGTGGAGCGGAAGCAGTCAAGTTTCGTAGTCGATTCCGGATGTAGCGATCATCTCGTGAACAACGTGGACTGTATGCAGTCAGTCAGGAAGCTTGAAGAACCGTTCGTGATAGATGTGGCCAAGGACGGGTTTCGATCGTTGGAAAGTACGAAGGAGAAGTAACCGGGCTTTCAAAAGAAGGTGTGCGCTTCGAGATGAAAAACGTAATCTTCGTCCCCGAGCTGAGAGGAAACCTGCTGTCCGTGAAGAAAATGTCCCAAGGCGGGATCGATGTGCTGTTCACAAGCCGTGGTGGAAAGCATCAAGCGATCATGAAGAAAGATGACTCGGTTGTCGGAGTAGCAAATCTGAGAGGTAATTTATATGTGCTCGATTTAGACTTGGATGTTGCAGGCGCTTCAGCAAATCTTTGCGCCATGGATGTTGGGAACCTCTGGCACCGTCGGTTGGGTCACGCTAGCCAGACCATGATGAACACGTTGGTGCGGTACAATATGGCGGAAGGAATCGGGACGAAGGTCAATGCTGTTGGATTCTGCGATACCTGTGTCCTTGGCAAGCAATGCCGAGAGCCCTTCGATGGAACTCGTGAAAGAGCTGGACGTTTACTGGAGCGGATACACTCGGACGTCTGCGGGCCGATAGATCCCCCGGCCTGGGACGGATCAAGATACTTTGTGTCTTTCATCGATGATTACAGCCACTTTGCATGCGTCTACGTGATGAAAAGGAAGTCTGAAGTATTTGGTCGTTTTCAAGAGTATGAAGCGATGGTGACTGCCCAGTTTGAAAAACGGATCAGCAAACTTACAGTAGATCAAGGAAGGGAATACTGCTCGAAGGAACAAGAAGCGTACTACAGACGGAAGGGAATTCAAGTCCAACCAACCGTAGCGTATTCGCCGCAGCAGAACGGTGTTGCGGAGAGATTCAACCGCACCCTGGTTGAAAAGGTGAGGACAATGCTGATTGACTCGAATATGCCGAAGTACATGTGGTCCGAAGCGGTGCTTACTGGTACGTATATCCTGAATCGTTGCCCTACTGCTGCTGTTCCTGATAATCGTACACCTGCTGAGTATTGGACCGGTGCCAAACCTGACCTTTCCAAGTTGAGGATTTTCGGATGCAAGGCGTTTGCCTGGGTGCCTGGTCAACTGAGGAAGAAGCTAGATAACAAGAGTCGGGAAGCAGTGATGATTGGCTATGCACCCAACGGCTATCGACTCTGGGATAGGACATCGAGGAAGGTCTTCGTTGCCCGTGACATCAAATTCGACGAAAACTCTTTACCGTACTCTTTAGAAGATGATGAAGAATCGAAAGTTCCGTTGGTGATTCCGACGGTGTATCCGGCCGAGGAGACTGATCAGCAGGTTAATCAAGAAGATCCGATTCCGGTATCGAGTGGCGACGAAGAAGAAGCTGAAATTGAATCTGACGATCAATTCGAAAACCCTGGCGCGCTCCCTTCACAATTGAGAGGTAATGACTGTTCGGAGTCTAACACCAGGCGTAGTGAACGGGAGCGCAAGCTCCCAGGTAAGTTTTTCGACTTTTTAACTGGGTTCAGAGCAACGTCTGCTGGCAAAATTCCGACATTCTCAGATCCCCCGCAAACGTACGATGACATCAGAGCGCGAGATGACCGGCAGCTGTGGATGGATGCAGTTGGTGAGGAACTCAAATCCATGGAAGCAAACGGTGTGTGGAAGCTGGTGCCATGTCCAGCCGGCGTCAAACCCCTCCAATCCAAGTGGGTCTTTCGTACCAAAGAAGATGAGGAAGGAAATCCTGTGCGGCGAAAGGCAAGACTGGTCGTCAAGGGATTCTTGCAAAAATCTGGATTTGACTACCACGAAACGTATGCCCCTGTTGCGAAGCTGACGACGATACGAATGGTCCTGGCCGTCGGTGTTCAACGAGGATTCCATTTTCACCAAATGGATGTGAAGACGGCGTTCCTTCACGGTGATCTGAGGGAAACGATATACATGGCAGTTCCGGATGGCGTCAAAGCGAAACCAGGATCGGTGTGCCGACTGTTGAAATCACTTTACGGGTTGAAGCAATCCCCTCGATGTTGGAACGAGAAGTTCAATCAAGCGCTGCTGAAGTTGGGATTCGTCCGTTCGAAGCATGACTATTGTCTATACACCCGTACCGACGAGAGGGGGAATGATGCGATTTACGTCGTTCTCTATGTTGATGACCTGCTCATTGCTGGATTGAAGTTAGCAACAATTCTGAAGCTGAAGCGTGAACTGTCCCAGATGTTTTCGATGACCGACTGCGGAGAACTCAATCACTTCCTTGGAATCAAGATACGTTATGATCGAACCAACGGGCGGATGATGTTGTCTCAAGAAGCGAATTTAGAGAAGATGTTCGAGAAGTTTGGCTTGTCGGAGTGCAACTCTACAAGGACTCCAATGGAGAAAGCGCTGCAATTGGAACGGGAGATTTCCGGTGTAATTGAAGAACCTTATCGGGAGCTTCTAGGAAGTCTAATGTACGTTATGGTTTCGACGAGGCCGGACATTTGTTTTCCTGTCGGATACTTGGGAAGATTCCAAGCCCAGCCCGGGCATCAGCACTAGACGGCACTCAAGCGAATTGTGCGCTACCTAAGAGGAACAATGGACCATTGCCTAACCTTTACCCGAGACGACCAAGCAAAACCATTAGTGGGATTCGCGGATGCAGACTGGGCTACCGACACCGAAGACCGGAAGTCAGTGAGCGGTTTCGTGTTCCAGGTATTTGGATCAACTGTGACCTGGTCAAGCAAAAAACAGACGACGGTGGCAACCTCATCGAGTGAAGCAAAGTACGTTGCATTAAGCGCTGCAGCATCGGAAGCAGTTTGGCTTGCTGGTGTACTGAAAGATTTGGGCGAGAAGATGGAACCTGTAACAATATTTGAAGATAATCGTGGTTGCATCGGCATGGCTAAAAACGCGGAGAGCAAGAGAGTGAAGCATATTGATATAAAACATCACTTTCTTCGAGATCTGGTGGCTGCTGGAAAGATTTTGGTCGAACCGATAGCAAGCAAGTATCAAGTAGCAGACTTCTTCACGAAATCCTTGGACACTGGACGATTCGAGGAACTGCGGAAGGAGATAGGAATATCCAAACGAGAGGGGGTGTTAACGAGGTAGGCGTTGGATAACTGTGTTTGACACTCCTGAAAATTTTCAACCTCATTCCACACCAAGACACCGAAGTGTACAGAAGCTTTTTACGATTAATAAAACTTGTTAGTTGTTGTTTGAGCCGCGTCTGTTCATTCCGTCCAGCCCTCCCCACACCGTATTCCTTCAGGCTAGAACAGAAACGGGTTGAAAAAGCCGTTTCCCTTCTTTCCAAACTTTCACAGCACTGTGTCCAATCCTATTGGAAAAACGCCTACAAGTTATGCAATCAAGCGAACTGTGCCGCACATCTTCAAAATAATAAAAAAAAACACACAATTCTATCACCTTTCCCTGGTATCCACACACCAATGTGTGAACCTTCTGCCAACCAATTCCCACCAACACTCCAAAATCCGCATGAATTTGTGCTGGCGCAGAGGTATATTCGGCCAGATGTGGATACAAACGATTGCAATCATCACTTCCCCACATTGACCAGCAACCTGACGTGGCAGGCGCCATTGTCGCCTAAAAATAGAAGATCACCAACGCTCACACACTGAAGATGCCTGCTAGTCCCCGGCAGTTATCTCATTGGTCCTTGTGTGAGTGTAGCTGGTCTGGCGACACTGGAGTAGCATCCACGGGCGGTCAATCAAGCTCAAGCTCAGCTATCTCAAGGCATCCTTTTCTTTGGGTGAAGATTCAATTCGCTTAGATGCCATACACCCAAACCCACTCACTGCTGGAATTTAGCGAGATCATACCGCTGGGTGGCACCGTTTTAAGGGATATTCAAACCTACGGGCTGAGACTGGGTCCGGGCCGGGGCCGCGGCCGAGTCTCGATAGGGTTTTGTCGCTTCGTTCTCACTGCACACAATGCTCACCGGGCTATAGCGCCTGCGCACCAGCAATTTATGTTGCGCGAACGCACGCACAGTATGAATGAAGCGGTTGTCATTTATTTTTGTTTTTGTTTCTGCGCACTTTCTCCAGTGTGTTTGATGTACATTTATCCAGAACTTTCTTTTGTAATTTCTACAGGAATCTGGGATTCCTCCAGCTTTTTTTATGATTTCCCTTGGAGTGCTTTCTGGGACTCTCCCGTAGTTCTTTCAGGAAAACCTCTAATGAGATTCTACTAGGAGTCCTTCCTGGTATTTCTCCAGCTACTCCGTCTGGGTTTTTGTCCTTGAGTTCTACTAAAATTTCTTCTGGAATACTTTCAAGAACTGGTTTAGAATTTTTCTCCAGAAATTCCTCCAGGAGTAGCTTCCCACAGTTTATTTATTTTCAGTTCAACGGGAAGCCCTCCTGAAGTTCCTGAGAGTGAGTCCAGGAGCTCCCCAGGCATTCCTCCAGGGCACCCCCAAAAAATACCAAGGGAATTTCTTTAGAATTAGCCCAAGAATTCCTCCAGCATTTGTCGTAGAATCACCCTAGGATTTTACTGGGAATTTCTCTATTATAGCTCTGAAAATTAATGCAGGAGTTCTCCAGCAATAATGCATGCTTCTCTTTAGGATTTTTCCCGAAAATTACTGAAGGACTCAAGGGATTTCTCCAGAAATTCCTGCATTAATACCACCAGGACTTCCTCAAGGGATTCCTCCAAAAAATCCTCCACGATGTCAACTAAAAATTCTTCCAGTAGTTCTTCCAGGAATAACTCCAGAAATTTATCTCGAAATTCCAACAGAAATTTCTCTTCAGGAATTGTGGAATGGATTTTATCAGGAATTCTTCCAGGGATTTCACAAGACAATTTTTCAATAAATTGCTCCAAGACTTTCTTTAAGAATTCCTGCAAGGATTTATCTAGGAATTCCTCTGACGATTCCTCTAGATTTTTTTTTCCACGGTGTCCACCAAGAATTCTTCCAGTTATTCCTCCATGAGTTCCTGCAGGAATTCATCCAGAAATTCTACCAGGAAATCCTGCAGGGATTCCAGGAATCCCACCTTAAATTCCTCCTGTAATTGCTGCAGGAGGTTCTCTAGAGGTTCCTCCAAGGATTCCTCTAGAATTCATTCCAGAATTTCTCCCAGGAAATCATCAAGAAATTCATCCCAGGAAATCATCAAGAAATTCCTCTAGAAATTCCTTCAGTAATTCCTCCAGAAATTCCTTCAGTAATTCCTCACAGAATTCCTCTAGGAATTTCTACAGGGATTTCTTCAAAAATTTCTCCAGAAAGTACTCCAGGCATTTCTCGAAGAATTACTTCATGAATTTCTTCATAAATTATTCCAGGAATTCCTCCAGCAATTACTTCAGGTACTACTCCAGGAGTTCCTCCAAGAATTCCACCGGAAATTCCTCAAGGAATACCTCCAGAAATTCCATCAGGTATTTTTCCAGGAAGTCTTCTTGGAAATACTCCAGGCATAACTCCAAGAATTTCTCCGTGAGTTACTCCAGGTATTCCTACAGGATTCTTACAGATGTTTATCCAGGAACTACTGCAAGATGTCCTCCAATTTTTTTTCCAGGAATTCCTCCAGTGATTCCTTCATAAATTTCTCCAGTAAATGCTCCAGAAAATTCTTTAGAGATTCCTTCAGAATTCCTTCCTGTATTTCCTCCAGGAAATCGTCCAGAAATTTCGCCAGTGATTTCTTTAATAAATCTTCTATGGATTCCTCTATAGAATGGTTCGTTCAGAATATCCTCCAGAAATTCCTCCAGACATTCCTCCAGTAATTCCTCTAAGAATTTCGCCAGTGATTTCTTTCGTCCAGAAATTTCGCCAGTGATTCCTTTAATAAATCTTCTAGGGATTTTCCCAGGAATTCCTACAGAATATCCCCCCGAAATTCCTCCAGGCATTCCTCCAGGAATTCCTACAGAAAATACTCCAGGAATTTCACCAGGAATTACTCCAGGAATTCATCCACGAACTTTTCCAGAAATTCCTCTAGGAGTTCCTCCGAAAATTCCTCCAAGAATTCTTTCAGGAATTTTTCCATAAATTCTTCCAAGATATACTCCATGAATTACTCCAAGAATTGCTTCAGGAATAACTCGAGGAATTCCTCCAAAAATTCCTCCAAGAGTTCCTTCAGGAATTCTTCCATAAAGTCTTCCAGGAAATATTCCATTAATTACTCCAAGAATTTCTTCAGGAATAACTCTAGAAAATCCTCCAGGAATTGCTCCCGGAATGACTTCAAGGATTCCTACGGGATTTTTTCCAGAAACTACTTCAGAATATCCTCAAAAAATCCTCCAGGAATTCTACAAGGAAATACTTACGGGATGCCTCTAAGAATGACTCCAGGAATTCTTCAACGATCTACTCCAGGGATTCCTGCACGAATTCTTTCCGATATTTATCCAGGAAAGCCGTCAAGAATTCCTCCTGGAAACAATCCAAGAATTCCCATAATTTCTCTTTGAATCACTCCAGGAATTCGTCAAAAAAAACCTTCCGGATTTTTTCCAGAATTCCTCCTAGAATTCCTTTTAGAAATACCTCAAGGAAATGCTTGAAGAATTTATTCAGAAATTCTTTAAAGAGCTGCTTCAGAAGTGGCTCCAATCTTTTAGGAATTCCTTCACGAATTATTTCAGGAATTCCTCCAGATATTGCTTACGAATATCTCCAAGAATTCATCCTGAAATTCTTCCCGAAATTTCTCAAGGTTTTATTTTAGAAATTCCTCAAGAATTTTTCCAGGAAGGCCTCCAGAAATTCCTCTCAGAAGCACTCTAAGAATTTCTCCATGAATTACTTCAAGACTTTCTCCAAAAACTATTCCAGAACCTACTCTAGGAATTACTCCAGGATTTCCTCAAGATAGTCTCTAGAATTTTTTCCAGGAATTCCTCCCGGAATTATCTCAGGTACAGGAATTCTTTAAAGAGCTACTCCAGGGATTTCTCTGGGAAGCGCTTCATATTTTTTTCAGGAATAGTTCCAGAAACTCGGTTAGAACTTACTCCAAGAATTCCTCCAGGAATCACTCCAGTAATTCCTCTAGGTAGGATGTCATCCGGAAATTTATCTAAGAATTCCTCCCAAGAATTCCTTCGGAGTTTCTTTCAGGAATTACTCTCTGGAAGAATCCCTGGTGGAATCCTTGGAGGAACTCTTAAAATAATCCCTGGAGGAATATTTGAAGAAATACCTGGAGGGAGTCTTGGAAGAATTCCTGGGGGATTTCCTTGGAGAAATTTAAATTGGAATCCCTAAGGAAATACCTGTAGTAAGCCTTGAAGGAGTTTTTGAAAGAGTCACTGGAGGAATTCAAGAAGGAATCGCTGGAGCTATCTCACAAGTTATTTTTGGAGGATTTCCTGGTGGAATTCATGGAGGAATTCTTGGAGGAATTTTTGAAGGAATTACTGGAGGAATTTGTGAAGGAACTCCTGGAGGAGTTTGTAAAGTAATTCCTGATAAAAAAGGACTCAAGGAAGATCCTCGTGGAAGACCAAAACAACTATAACGAATAATTTTGGAATACCCATTATGGAAAAAATGCATAATGTTTTTTGTTGAATGAAAGTTGAATTTGTGATGCTAAAATTGATGTACAGTCGCGAGTTCCACGACCTTTTCTAAAACCAAATTGTGAGGCAGAAAAAATTTGATTGCTCTCTGCCCACAGTTCTAAACGATTCAAAATCATACGTTCCATAAGTTTTCGCAAACATGATAATAAACTAATTGGTCTACGACTCTCTGCTATTGATGGATCTTTACAAGATTTTAAAATACTAACCACTTTAATTAAGCGCCATTCAGGAGGAATAATATTTTCAGCAATAAAAGTATTATATAATGTCAGTAAATGTAATTTTCCATCATCTGGTGAATTTTGAAGCACAATTAATTTTATATTGTCAATGCCAGGAGAAGTATTTTTAGTGAGTGATAAAGCTAAATTAAGCTCTTCTAAGGTAAATGGAATACAAAGATCTACAAAATAATTTAAAGATTTACTTTTATAGTTAATTTTAGTAGGTACAAAATCAGGACAAATTTTGGATGCAAACTGATTAACCCAATCTTCTGAGTATCCTAGAATAGTAGGAGAAGAAGAGTCAAAATTTCTTAAACTTCGTGCAACAGACCATAACATTGATGAAGTTAATGTTAGTTAATGAAGTCTCCTTATCAAGACCTTGAATAAAATTTTTCCAATAATTTGTTTTTTTTTAAATTCAGTTATTCTTGTGAACAATGCTTCAGCTTTGCAATATGCAAAATAATTCTCCCGACTACCAGATTTACGAAAATTTTTGAATGCAGTGGATTTATTTTTTAATGCAGTCGAACATTCATTATCCCAACAGAATGAAGGACGTTTTCTATTAAAAGTACTTGAAATAACTTTCTTTTTCTGTGATCTGAGTAAACTGTCATTTAGTAAAACTAAAAATTTATATTTATATTTTTCGATTGTAGAAATAGAATCATTGATATTGATTAGCGCAGAAGATATTAAATCAGCAAATTTCATCCAATCTACATTCTTACATAAATCAAGTACAATTTCTTGTGATGATTGGTCATGATTGTCTATATCATTTTGAAAGTTTATTAGAATAGGTAAGTGATCACTATTATTAGGGTCATTTATAATTTTCCAAGTAGACATCATAAATAATGTACTGGAACAAAGTGATAAATCTACACAAGAAGAATGAAAGGGAGGTACTGCAATCCTGGTAAAAGATCCATCATTTAAAATATTTAAATTTAAATCATCAATCAAATCCATCATTAAACAACCTCGTCCATCAGATCTAGTGCTACCCCATGCCACATTATGCGCATTAAAATCACCTAAAATATAAAAAGCAGTTGGAATTTGGGCTAAAATAGCTTTGAGTTGAGAAAGAGTAAAGCTTGCATTAGGAGGAATATAGAAACAAATAATTGAGAATACAAATGCATTTTTTTTTGAAATAGCTATATATTCAATTTGCGATTGCACTGGTAAATCTAAGTATTTAAATTCTATGTTATCTCTAATACCTATCAATACTCCTCCATATGCAACATCACGATCTTTCCGAATAATTTTGAATTGTGGAATACGAAAATATTTAGAATCAACTAACCAAGTTTCATTTAAGCAAAAAATGTCTAAATTATGATTAAATATCAAGAATTTTAATCTGTCAATGCTGCGACAATTCCATTGTAAAATATAAATATTTAGTTAATTAATAGTTTAAAAACTATTCGAATTGTTCGTAGCCATTAAAATGAGAATAGGGAAGCAATGAGAGGTCCAAATGAATTCAATTTTTCCAATAAAGAAGCCAAAAATGATAAAATCTTGTTGAAGTAGTAGGCGGTGATAACTTGACGTGTACGATCGTTGTAGAAAAATCAGTCAGTCCCAAACAAGCTCTCCTGCGAAGCAGTCGTTTTAATAAAACTATCTGTGTTGTTTTCGTTAATACCGAGTCCTCACTGTCAACCCAGTCCCCGAACTTCCAATAAATCTTTTTAATAATTTTTTTCCAAAAATCACTGAAATCCAAAAAGTCTACTAACTCTTCCAATGTTTTAAGGATGTTATTGGAGGAATTGTCATTTGAATTTTGTTCTTTTTTATTAACTGAATCATCAGAACTGATTTTTTGAATATCTGGGAAATTCTTAGAAGAAGATTCACTAAGTAAAGGAAAGTGTTTGTTATATGAAGTTGAAGGTTGAGGCTCATAAAGAACATTGCTGAATTGGGGTGAATTGGTAGATTTTTTTTTCTCTTTTTGGGAGGATTGTAAACAAAATCCTGTTGAACATCAAAACTATTGTCATCTTCATCTTGTAAAATTTCAAATGAATTGGAAGTTATTAGAGGATTTCATTATGTCTGCGTAAGATAAGGAGTTCTTGTTTCTAACTTGTTAATTCATTTTTTTTTGATTTTGGATGTATACTGAACATTGCTTCAAGGAATTATGTTTCTGTTTGCAATAAATACAAACACCAGAATTGTGTTTACAATCTTCTGATGAATGAGGTTGTCCACATTTATTACATTTTGTTTTGTTAGAGCAAAAGCTAGAAGTAGACCAAATTGGAGACAACGCTCACAATGCTTTGGATAATAAAGTCTCACATCGAAAAAAAAACGTTATTAATCATAACATGATCAGGAAGTACAGATCCAGAAAATGTTAGTTTAATCAGTTAATTTGTTTCACTTCCATTGAATAACAACTTGGACAATCGAGAGCAATCTAAAATTTTAACCGGAGCAATGGATTTGTTCTTAAAAATTCCAGAACCATTACTCATAATAGCATCACATTCCAAATCTTCATCGTAAATTACTCCACTGATTTCACAAGAATCACATGGAGCATAAATACGATACGAGTTTTCGAATAATTTCGATTCTAAAAGAGAATTTGCCTCATCACGTGCTCCAAAGACAATTCTCAATTTGTCAATGGAAATTTTTTTGATTTCTTTTATAGATTTATATCTTTTATAAACCTCATAATGGGTCTTTCCTTTTTCCGAAAATAAACAACAAATGGCCCCGCAAAGGTGGATGGGTATACTTTGATCCGAAAGGGCTTTAAAGCAGGGGGGTCATTAGAAGTGTGGTAGTTTCGATGCCATCGAGTAGGCGGTGTGGTTGTGATGGCTCATATTACACAAGCTGTCAACAAGAATGGATGTGAAAACTCCACATTGGCGACGAGGATGGGATTCAGGACGGATCCATTGGCCGTGTTAGACGAAAGAAGTGCTGCAGCAGATGATGAAAAGGTTAAGCCATGTTTCCTGCTGAAGACTTTGAACATCCGAATCATCTGTTGAAGCTTGCCTACAAGATTAAGTTCTTTTCCTGCACCTGCCGAAATACGCATCAAGTTACAGTACCACAAGCTTCTCTTTGGCAAGACTGGAGTTGCTATAAAGAAAATCCGGAAGAAACTGATCCTTACCTCGTTTTCTGGAAGGAAGATCGTTACATCATCGGTAAAAAGGAGAAAGTTTGGTAATTATATATACTGTCTGATTCCCGACGGATAGCATCTTATCGGCTCAGACAAAACAAAAGCTTGCCCTGAAGTAGGCAAAGGGATATAAATCCGGCCAAAACGCATGATATTTTGGAACGTGCGGTACAACACTGCCATTATAGATGATTCCCTAGAACAACTGTGGATTCGGCTTGACATGACAAAGTTCGTTATCAGCATTGGTGTCCTCTACCTGCCACCGGATCGCAAAAGTAATCTGACTGACGTTCATAATCATGTAGACTCCATTGGATCTGTTATTTCCTGCCTCGGCTCCCATGACTACGCTCTGTTGTTTGGCGATTACAACCAATCATCGATTCTATGGACTCCTTCTGGGCCCGAGCCTCCATCGGTAGATCTGGATCGGTCTAACCTTCCAGTCGCTAGTAAGGTGCTTTTAGACGGCTTCAACCTCCACGGCTTAACGCAGATCAACGCAATCAAAAACATCAGAGGACGCGTGCTAGATTTCGTTCTTCTTAATGACGCAGCCTTTCCTAATTGCTCTGTGACTGCAGCTGCAGAACCACTCGTACCTGTCGACCAGAGTCACCCGCCCTTGGAAGTAAATGTTCGTTACACGGCGCCTGTCTCATTTGAAGCCACATACGACTCAAATTCTCGAGCCGATTTCACCACGCTGAACGCTGCTCTGACTTCTGTTGATTGGAGTCCCCTAAGCTCTGCAGAGAACGTCAACGACGCTGTTGAATATTTCACAAATACTGTTAGTCGTATTGTATCAACGCACGTGCCTCTTGTAAGACCCGCTCCAAAACCGCTTTGGGCAAATAATAGATTGCGCTCACTAAAACGCCGTCGTTCCGCTGCGCTTCGCAGATATTGCAATTGTCGCTCATCGTATCTCAAGCAGCAGTTTAACATCGCGAGTCGGGAGTACAGGGAATACAACAAGCTCCTGTATATACGTTACTTAGATCGCACTCAACGTAATCTTCGGTCGAACCCTAAGCAGTTCTGGTCGTTTGTTAGATCAAAGCGGAATGAAGACGGATTGCCAACTTCGATGTTTCTCGGAACTAACTCAGCCAATTCCGCTGAAGAAAAATGCGAACTGTTTGCTGCTCAGTTCAACATGGCTTTTAACGATTTTGTACCAACTCCCTCTGAAGTCGAAAGAGCTGTTTTTGACACGCCGTCTGATGTACTGGACTTCAACTGTTTTCGGATCGATGCTGAAGATGTCACTAGAGCGATAAGGAAGCTAAAATTTTCGTACTCTGTGGGGCCTGATGGAATACCTCCAGTATTGCTAAAGCGCTGTCATTCCGTTCTTCAAGAACCCTTAGCTACGATTTACAACCTCTCCTTTCAATGCAAGCAATTCCCGAACAGCTGGAAGCATTCGTTCCTGTTCCCAGTCCATAAAAAAGGAGACAAACGCGATGTGGGTAACTACCGTGGAATAACTTCGCTCTCTGCCTGCTCTAAAGTATTCGAAATTATAGTAAACGATGCACTGTTTGCGTCTTGTCGACACTACATCTCAATCGACCAACACGGGTTTTTTCCAAAACGGTCAGTTACCACCAACCTCACGCAATTCATCTCAACGTGCCTGCCGGCAATGGACGCCGGAATGCAGGTGGATGCTGTTTACCTCGATCTCAAGGCTGCCTTCGACAGGGTTGACCATCGAATACTACTTGAAAAATTGGCAAAGATTGGAGTAGCTCGAGAATGCGTGAACTGGTTCAGATCGTATTTGACTGGCAGATCGTTGTGTGTTAAACTGGGACCCTGCCAATCCGAGCACTTCCGAAATGTCTCTGGAGTCCCACAAGGTAGTAACCTTGGGCCGCTACTCTTCTCGCTCTTCATCAACGATGTTTCTTTAATTCTGCCGCCTGGGGTGAGACTGTTTTATGCCGATGACGCCAAAATATACATGATTGTCAATAGCCTTGGTGACTGTATTGAACTACAGTCGCTCTTGTGCCGATTTGAGCAGTGGTGCGTGAATAACTGCCTAACCTTGAGTGTTAACAAATGCCAGGTGATAAGCTTTAGCAGAAAACTGAAACCGATCATGTACCAATATACGCTATCTGGTATACCTCTGGAACGATTGCACCGTATACGCGACCTCGGCGTCATCCTAGATGAAAAGCTTACATTCCGGTTCCACTATGAAGACGTTATACCGAGAGCGAACAGACAGCTTGGCTTTATAATGAAAATCGCTAATGAATTCCGCGATCCGGTTTGTTTAAAATCACTGTATTGTGCACTTGTGCGGTCCTTATTGCGGAATCTTATTTGCAACCTGGATCCCTCTTTTTGAGTATATCTTCAGGTCTGTATTGGCTAGTTTGTTATCAGCCGCTTTGGCGTCTCCCTTCACTAAGGCGAGACGTTATTGCCAGCACTGGCCAGATGTTCATCTGCCGCTTTGGCGTCCCCCTTCTCTAAGGCGAGACATTATTGCCAGCCCCGGCCGGAATTTCATCCGCCGCTTTGGCGTCTCCCTTCTCTAAGGCGAGACATTATTGCCAGCACCGGCCAGATTTTCATCTGCCGCTTTGGCGTCCCCCTTCTCTGAGGCGAGACATTATTGCCAGCACCGGCCAGATGTTCATCTGCCGCTTTGGCGTCCCCCTTCTCTGAGGCGAGACATCATTGCCAGCCCCGGCCGGAATGTCATCCGCCGCTTTGGCGTCTCCCTTCTCTAAGGCGAGACATTATTGCCAGCACCGGCCAGATTTTCATCTGCCGCTTTGGCGTCCCCCTTCTCTGAGGCGAGACATTATTGCCGTGTACGACCGGATTTTCATCCGCCGTTTCGGCATCTCCCTCTTTCGAAGCGAGATTTTCCGACTTCCCTCATGTCTGATCCGATCAGATGCTATCCGTCGGAAAACAGACTATAATTACCTCAAGTTCCGGCTATCCCAGTTTCATTCAGCGTTAAAACTGTTTTCCTTGTCCTTCCTTTGTTTGTCCTCGTTCTCGAAATGTCCAATTGAAAATAATGCCATCGAATTTTCGCTGATCCTTTTCCTTCTCGTATCCGTCCATCACGTTACAAAATGAGTCGTAGTAGATTTCACTCGGCCACAATCTGCTTTTGCTTATTAAATGGGTTCTTCCTCGTCGCCACTGTGATACTCTCCAGCTTGACAGATCAAGTAATAATAATTTTCATCAATCGCAAGGCCTACTAGGTGGTACACGAAACTACCACAACTTGGAAAATTTTTACCCTGAAAAGAGAAAAAATGTCAGGCGTAGAAAAATATCCGCCTTGCTCAGGCAAGGCCTACTACAGCAATGAAGGAAAACACTAAATTCGATATGATGTGCAATGTAACCTGAATGTATTTTCAGGTGATTTTGCGCTTCCTAAGTGTTACGTTCCTTCTTTCTTGAAGATAAAGAAAAACTGTACTTCTAGTTTAAGAGCTAATTTATTACATCTGTTCAGTTTGATGGCTTGTTAAGAAGTGACAAATCAATTTTCATTTTGTTGATCTTCACCCATGGCAATGGGCATGGGTGACTATGATCCATATTTCGTCATGCACACGTTGGTGGCATAACATCTCCCCCTTTTAAAAGAGATCGTAGAGCGCAAGCCAAGCTGGTAGCCTGCGATATCTTCCTTGTCGAGCTGGTTCCGGCGAACCAATACTGGTGGGAACCTCGGGCTCATCATCCGTCATCACGTCCTGATTTCCATCGTCATCGTCAGCTGGAACATTTGCTGCGTCGGGAACCAGTTCTTCTAGCGGATCTTCCAGAACCACTGGTGCTGGAACTTGGATTTGGAATTCGTCGAGGAGAAGTGCAAAAGGGAGTTGGTTGTTGGGTGTAGAATCGGCTTCACTTGCATCCGAGAACCGGTGGCGTAGCTGATTCGTATGTGCTCGGATGAGGCGTCCGTTTTCGAGTAACACAGTATAGTCCACTGATCCCTTGCGTTCGATGACCTGTCCAGGAACCCATTTGGTTTTGTTTCGGCGATGTACTTGCGCGTACACCAGGTCGTCCGGATTGAAGGCTCTTTTGATCGCTCCGTGTCTTCGGTTGAACTGGTCGTTCTGCTTCTCGTTGACCAGGGTTGGACACGGAGAACTCGGCTTCAAGAGATCCAGGGATGTCCGCATTTCTCGTTCTAGGAACAGGTGTGCAGGAGATTTACCATCCGGAGCGTTTCGATTTGGTGTTGACCGGTAAACGGATAGGAACGTCTGAAGGTGCTGGAACGTCACCGTCTTTTCCCCTTCGGCAAGTTTCTTCAATCCTCTCTTCAAGGTGTCGACGAAACGTTCTGCTTGTCCGTTCGATTGTGGGTGATACGGCGCTGTCGTCAGATGCTGGATACCATTTTCGTCACAGAAAAGCTTGAAACTGGCGCTGACGAACTGGGTACCATTGTCGGACACAAGAGTATGTGGGTTTCCATATCTTGCGAAAGTTTCTTGCAGGAGCTCCAGCGTCGCTGTGGTAGTGATGCTACGGGTCCTGAAAATTTCCGGCCATTTTGAGTAGGCATCTACCACGACAAGGTAGAAGTAACCATCGACCGGTCCTGCGTAGTCGATATGAATCCTTTCCCATGGTTTCGTTGGTATCGGCCATGATGATAGGGTAGTCTTGCGGGGCAATTTTGCAGCAGCAGCACAGGAACGACACTGGCGCACAAACGATTCAACGTCCTCGTCGATGTTCGGCCAGTACACGAAACTTCTTGCGAGTGATTTCATCCGATCGATCCCGGGGTGTCCACGGTGGAGTTGCCGGATGATGCGTTTGCGGAACCGTTCAGGGACCACAACTCGATCGCCGAACATGATGCAGTCCTGGGTAACTTGAAGACCTTCTCTTCGCGAGTAGAATTGACGTACAGCTGGAGTGTGGAGCTCGCTTGCCGTGCTCGGCCAGCCGTTGATGTGGTTGATTACCTCTTGAAGGACCGGGTCGTCTTGCGTTTCCTTGGCGATCATTTGTGCTGTGACAGGCAAATGGGAAGTAGAGTCGTCGAGGATTGCCTTCACGTCGGTTTCCGTCTGGAGAGCAGCGATAACGTATTCCTCGTCCGGTCTGCTGTGGCAGCTCATCAAGCGTGACAGCAGGTCAGCGTGTCCGAAACTAGCCGTTGGAACGAACTGGATATCGAAGTCGTACAGCAACATCGTAAGCGCCCAGCGCTGGAGCCGATTTGCCGTGTAGACGGGAATTCCTTTCTTGCTGCCGAAAATCTTGAGAAGGGGCTTGTGGTCGGTCTGTAGCACGAATCTGCGACCGAAAATCATCTTGTGGAAACGGGTAACTGCAAACACCAACGCGAGCGCTTCCTTCTCGATTTGACCATAGTTTTCTTCCGCAGGTGTGAGCGACCTTGAAGCGTGAGCGATGGCTTTGACGGAGCCGTCGGGAAAACGATGTAGGATAACGGCACCCAAGCCGTCCTTGGACGCATCTCCAGCCACGATGATTTCCTTACTGGGATCGAAGTGCGTCAGCAAGAGATTGGAGACCAGGATGGACTTGAAACGGTCGAACGATTTTTGACACTCAGCAGTCCACTTCCAAGGAGCATCTTTCTTGAGTAGCCGATCGAGGGGTGCTCGGAGTTGCTTCATCTGTCCAACGAACCGTCCATAGTAGTTAATCGCACCGAGGTACGATCGTAGTTGCGATACATTCGTTGGAGGTGCCATTTCGGAGATAGCGCTGGTTTTGGCTGGATCTGGGCGGAGACCATCCTTGTCGACGATGTGGCCCAGAAACTTGATCTGCGGCAGGGAGAAACGACACTTTTCGATGCGGAGATGAAAACCATACTCACGAATTCGGTGCAGCACAGCGTGAAGCCTGAGGTCGTGCTCCTCTTGAGTCCTTCCAGCGATTAGGATGTCGTCCAGGTAAGGCTTGACACCAGGAATGCCGGCAACCATGCTGTCGATGATCCTCTGGAACGCTCCAGGAGCCGATTTCACACCGGGCGGCAAACGGTTGTACTGGAACAAACCCTTGTGCGTGTTTATCGTGAGCAGTCGTCGTGATGATTCCTCTACTTCGACCTGGAGATAGGCGTCCGATAGGTCGATGCAGGAGAAGTAACGGCAGCCGGCTAGTTCAGCAAAAATGTCGTCCGGATGCGGTAGCGGATGGCGATCCGACTCGAGTGCGTCGTTGATACCCGTGGAGTAGTCACCACAGATACGTACAGAGACATCGGACTTGCGAACCACGACTATGGGAGCAGCCCAATCGGAGAACTGGACTGGCGAAATGATGCCGTTATCTTGAAGTCTCTGCAGCTCAGCATCAACCTTCGGGAGGGCAGCGTAGGCAACCGGTCTCTTGGGGCAGTACACAGGGCGTGCGTCTGGCTTCGGATAGAGTGTTACCTTCGCTTTCGAGCAGCATCCGAGCGTGGACTGGAACACTTCAGGAAACTTGGCTTGAAGCTTCTGCATCGTTGCGTTCAAGTTTTGCTGGATGTTGTTGACCAACGAGCTGAATGAAACCGACCAGAGATCGAACCGATCGATTGTTTCGATTCCGAGTACGTTGAGATCCGGATTGCTTGTGACGAAAATGCGGCCAGATTTTGTCACGTCTTGAACGGTGATTTCGGCGTTGAACTCACCTAGGATCCCGATGCTGTCACCAGAGGCACTCACGGCGTCGACTTCCGATGGATTGATGACAGGCTTGCCCACGGATGTCCAAGTGCGCTTGGAAATAATGGTGATGTCGGAGGCACAATCGAGCTGCAACGTTGCGGGCGAACCGTTGATTTCGATCTTGACGTACTTCCGCTTCTTCGTGAGGTCAACTCGCTTAACCGAGATACCTTTGGACTTGACGACGTCTTTCGGTTTCGGTTTGTCGACCTGCTTCGATGACTTCTTTTCGGATGAGGAGCAGTAGCCTTCCTTGTGGCCCTTCCGCTTGCACTTCGTACAGGTATGCGACTGGTAGGGACACTCCTTGACGTAGTGTAGATCCCCACAGAACCAGCAAGGTGTTTTCGGTGACTGCGACTTCTTCTCCTTCCGACTTGAAGTACGATGATGGCGAGAAATTGCGTGAACGTTGGACTTGTCCCCGCAGCCTTTCTCGATCATCTGGGTGTCTTGCTTGAGGTTGATGATGCGGTTGCACTCCTCAACCAGGTTTTCAAGCTTGAGAGTGGCACCGTCGGCGGGCGGCGCGTTTTCTTCAGCTTCCAACTTTCCGATCAGTCTGGTCCGGATGTCCGAATCGCGCGGTGACTGGAGACCGCATACGAACCTGAGAGTCTTGAATTGGTCGCTGGATAGTTTTTCCATCTGGAACGCTTCACAGTGCTTGTTGACCGACGCGGCGTATGACGAAAAATCATCGGCGTCGTTCTTCACGTATTGAAGACACTGGTACCGAGCGTTGAAGAGGGACTTTTGGCGTCCGAACAGCTTCTTCAGCTTCTTCACGGTGTCTTCGAATCCAAAATCCCGCGGATGGTTCGGCAAAACGCTGTTCACGTAGCGTTCGTGGAACTGCGTACCGATTTTCCGCAGAAGCAGCCTGACCTTCGCCTTGTCGTCCAAATGCTTACCGTCCTCCTTGAACACGTCCTCGTACCGAGCGTACCACGAATCGAAAAAGATGCCGCCGTCCGGATCGTATTGGAACTCGTCGATTCCGGTGGAGAGTGACTCGATGATCTTCTCGCTTCCAGCTTGATTGGCGTTACCCTGCTGGAGAGCTGCAATCTGCTGCTGCTGGGTTGCGATGAGATCCGTCAGCCGGAGAATCGCTTGCTTCAGATCGGCGTCGGGCATTCTTGATTCTTGAGTGGGTTGAGGGCTTCAGTGGTGGAACGGAATTTGTCTTGATGCTTGGCAGGAACAGGGCTTGAATTCGCTTCCGGGATAGCAGGAACTTTTCCTCGTCGCCAACTTTTGTTACGTTCCTTCTTTCTTGAAGATAAAGAAAAACTGTACTTCTAGTTTAAGAGCTAATTTATTACATCTGTTCAGTTTGATGGCTTGTTAAGAAGTGACAAATCAATTTTCATTTTGTTGATCTTCACCCATGGCAATGGGCATGGGTGACTATGATCCATATTTCGTCATGCACACGTTGGTGGCATAACACTAAGCTTATGATGTGCAATTTAACCTGAATGAATTTGCGGGTGATTTTGCGCTTCCTTGTAAGGAAAATTTTTAATTTTTGATTTGACCCGTTTACTCTTTTAAAAGGACACGTTACTAATGGGCGACCTCATACAAGCCCATTTGGCTACACTCAAGGTTGAAAAAAGAAAAAACACAAGCCTCAATGATAATAATATTTGAAAAAAAAATTGTTCTAGAACCGCCGATAGAACTTTCTTCTTTTAGGCTCAAATGAAAGAGGGGACCTTCAGCTTTCGTTTGGTGGGTGTTTTAGCGATACCGATTTTTTTTAAATAATTTTGTTCTACCAGACACACTGTGAATGTATGTTCGGGTGATTTTGCGCTTCCTATGCATAGCTCAGGCTTGGGATTGCTCTAGATTCTATATGATGTGCAATGTAACCTGAACGCATTTTCAGGTGATTTTGCGCTTCCTAAGCATAGCTCTGGCTTAGGATTGCTCTAGATTCCTTATGATGCGCAATATAACCTGAATGCATTTTCGGGTGATTTTGCGCTTCCTAAGCTTAGCTCAGGCTTAGGAAAACACCAGATTCCATATGATGCGCAATATAACCTGAATGCATTTTCGGGTGATTTTGCGCTTCCTAAGCTTAGCTCAGGCTTAGGAAAACACTAAATTCGATATGATGTGCAATGTAACCTGAATGTATTTTCAGGTGAGTTTGCGCTTCTTAAGCTTATGATGTGCATTGTTACCTGAATGAATTTGCGGGTGATTTTGCGCTTCCTAAGCATAGCTCAGGCTTAGGAAAACACCAAATTCGATATGATGTGCAATGTAACCTGAACTTTTTTTTTCAGGTGATTTTGCGCTTCCTAAGCTTAGCTCAGGCTTAGGGTTGCTCTAGATTCCATATGATGCGCAATATAACCTGAACGTATTTGCGGGTGATATTGCGCTTCCTAAGAATAGCTCAGGCTTGGGATTGCACTAGATTCTATATGATGCACATGGTAACCTGAAAGCATTTTCGGGTGAATTTGCGCTTCCTGAGCTTAGCTGAGGCTTAGAATTGCTCTAGATTCCATATGATGCGAATGTATTTTCGGGTGATTTTGCGCTTCCTAAGCCTTAGCTCAGGCTAAGAATTTCTCTAGATTCCATATGATGCGCAAAATCACCCGAAAATACATTCAGGTTATATTGCGTTTCATATGGAAACTAGAGCAACCCTAAGCCTGAGCTAAGCTTAGGAAGCGCAAAATCACCTGAAAATACATTCAGGTTACATTGCACATCATATAGAATCTAGAGCAATCCTAAGCCTGAGCTATGCATAGGAAGCGCAAAATCACCCGCAAATACGTTCAGGTTATATTGCGCATCATATGGAATCTAGAGCAACCCTAAGCCTGAGCTAAGCTTAGGAAGCGTGTCTGGTAGAACAAAATTATTTTAAAAAAATCGGTATCGCTAAAACACCCACCAAACGAAAGCTGAAGGTCCCCTCTTTCATTTGAGCCTAAAAGAAGAAAGTTGGCGGGTCTAGAACAATTTTTTTTTCAAATATTATTATCATTGAGGCTTGTGTTTTTTCTTTTTTCAACCTTGAGTGTAGCCAAATGGGCTTGTATGAGGTCGCCCATTAGTAACGTGTCCTTTTAAAAGAGTAAACGGGTCAAATCAAAAATTAAAAATTTTCCTTACAAAATATTGCTTAAACATAAAGTGCAAAAAAAAAAAAATTTAAGGCAGTTGAATAGAAATTCAGCAGTATCTGGGCATACACGTATACAAATAAACTTCGCCTTTTATACATGTGGAAGTAGTTATTGCGGCTGCAATTTTCTTATTTTTTATTGACAGTGTCTTATGATTTAACAGTTTAACGATCAAAGTAGGCCGAGTAATGTCAACAAAAATAGAACATACATCAAAGTAGCTCGGATAACGGGGCACAACATTTGGAAGGTAATCCATTTCGGAAAACTTAAAGTTTCTTGATGATGCAATTTGAATCGTTCAAAAGCATGAATAAAACGATCTAGAACTCCACATCAATTTTATCAATGTGATGGTATGTCTTATATCCTTGTATGCCGTGGTTCGGTTAGAATTATCACATGCCGGTATTTGTTCAATTTGTGCACCTTTATGGTACCTAAGACTTAAACATTTTTAGTTAATTGCAGTTAGGTATAGCTCCTGCAGTTATTGCAGTTAGGTATAGCTCCTTACTTTTAAAGAAACAACTACGACAAGAACCCCCTAAGTGACGAGCCGCGTAGTTGCCGGCTAAGAATAGGACTACTAACCCCAATTCAAGGTGTCAAGCGACCCGTGCCGAGGAATGAGTGATCGAGGGGGTGAAAAAGATGCTCGATCTTTAACGGAGCCTGTGGGGCACCTGGGCACCCCCCACAGTAAGCTGTCCCTTACCGCGTTAATGCAGAGCTCTGGCGTGGTGGACATTATTTCTCGTGCGACTCGTGGGAATCAAATATGAGTAAACAAAATTCTAAAACTAGTGCAACAGGTAGTAGTGGTGCGATCAACCCCTTCGCAAGAAGCGGGTTGATGCGGTCTCCAACAAGGAGAAGCGAGGAGTCAGGTGCTGGAAGCTGCTTACGCAGCTCAAGCGTGGGAGCTCCTGTCCACTCCACGGCAAGCCAGCCGGCGGAGGTTATGGACGGAGCGTGGTTGCTGAGGGCCATCAGCCAAGTAGCAGGAAAAGGACGGCCCGCATTGGAGGTAGCTGAGCAGCAGCTTGGCAAAATTATTGACTTCGCGACAACTAAGTCGAATATAAGTAAGGACCTGAAAACGGCCTTGCTTCGGCTTAGAGCGTCAGTCGATGAGGCCAAGCAGGAGCACGCGGTCGCGGTGCTGGCTGTGGCAGCGGCGGAACCCGCAAAGGAGAAAGCGTCTAAGTTTACGCAAACGGAGGCCTTCTCTTTCGCGGGTAGTCCGAAGAGTGTGGAAGCGAATGCTCGTGACAAACGTGACAAGCATTCGCAGAAGCGGGCGAGGCAGCCGTCAGGTGAGGAGCTGTCTGGCGGTGCCCGCAAGGCCAGGCGCATAATAACCCCGAAAGCCGGTGGTTATGCCGGAAAGTCGGACCCCAGCCAGGGTTCCCGGAAAACTGGGAAGGGTGGGCCTGAAAAGGCCGGCCCGTCCCGGATTGATGGGAACAAGGGGTTGCGACCAATGGTGGGCCCTCAGCAGCCACAGAGCAGGGCGGTCCAAGGAGAAGACCCTCCTTGGACAAAGGTAGAGCGGAAGAAGAAGAAGAAGGTGAATCCGCAGGTAGAAGTGAAGGACGCCAAGCCAAGGCGTAGGAAGGCAGGTGCCAGGCGCGAAAAAGGTGACGCTATCGTCATCAAGACCGAACAGTCGAAATACTCGGACGTCTTGAAGGCGATGAGGTGCGACGCCAAGCTCGAGGGTCTTGGAGCTGACGTACGCAGTGTCAGACGTACTCGTACGGGCGAAATGATCCTGGAGCTTAAGCGCCAGAAGGATCACAAGGGCGCCGCCTATAAGAGGCTGGCAGAAGAGGTCCTTGGAGATGGAGTGGAGGTGAGGGCTCTTACGCATGAGGCGACTCTGAAGGTCAAAGACCTAGACGAGATCACCGAAGCGGAAGAGCTCGTCACGGCACTGCGGCAACAGTGCGATGTTCAGGTGGCCGCCACAGCCGTCAGGCTGCGGAAGGGGCCAGCAGGGACACAGATAGCTCTGGTTCAGCTACCTGTGGCGGATGTTAAAAAATCCGTTAAAGTAGGGAGTATTAAGGTGGGCTGGTGTGTTTGTCACCTGACATTCCACGAGCCACCTGAGGTTTGCTTCAGGTGTCTGGAACCAGGACACAAGTCGTGGGACTGCAAAGGCCCCGACAGGCGCAAACTGTGTAGGCGATGCGGCGCTGAAGGTCATAAGGCCCAAAGCTGCACGAGTCCGCCCATCTGCATGATCTGTACCGGGAAAACCTCGAAAAACAGACATGCGATGGGTGGTCCAGGGTGCCCGGCCTTTAAGAAAGCCGCAGTGAGCAACAAATCACAGTGCAGGTAACGCAGCTGAACCTGAACCACTGTGATGCGGCTCAGCAACTGCTTTGTCAGGCGGTTTCTGAGTGGGAGACGGATATCGCCATCATTTCGGACCCATACCGAGTACCCGCCGGCAACGGCAACTGGGCCTCGGATGGGACCAGGAAAATGGCGGCGATATGGACGACGATTAATACCCCGTGCAGGAGTTGGTGTCTACTACCTATGAAGGCTTCGTGGTCGCCAAAGTAAACGGGGTCTTCTTCTGTAGCTGTTATGCGCCTCCGCGGTGGCCGATCGAGCGGTTCACGCAAATGCTGGACCGCTTAACGACCGTGCTAACAGGGCGAAGGCCGGTGGTAATAGCGGGTGACTTTAATGCCTGGGCTGTGGAATGGGGAAGCCGTTTCACGAACCAGCGGGGTCAGATCCTGCTAGAAACACTGGCCATCTTAGATGTCGACTTGGCTAACGTCGGTACCAAGAGTACCTATAGTCGAAATGGAGCGGAGTCAATTATTGACGTGACCTTTTGTAGTCCTGGCCTAACAAGTAGTTCGAACTGGAGAGTAGATGATGGCTACACTCACAGCGACCACCTGGCGGTTCGCTACAGTATCGACTACAACAACAGCAGACAGCGGATAGAAGAAGAGGCGGCTAGGCCAAGGCCAAGCCCTCGTAGGTGGAAGACATCATACTTCGACGAAGAGGTATTTAGGGAAGCGCTCCGCCGTGAGCGAAACTTACTCGGTTTAGACGGCGACGAGCTGGTAGCGGTGCTCTCACGTGCGTGTGATGCGACCATGCCTAGGAGAGTCCACCCTAGAAATGGGAGGCCACCGGCTTACTGGTGGACCGACGCGATTGCGGACCTGCGCCGCGCCTGCCTACGGGCTAGGCGGCGGATGCAGCGAGCACGATCAGAGGAAGAGCGAAACGAACGGCGGGTGGTGTTCGCCGCTGCAAAAGCCGCGCTCAAGACCGAGATAAGAGCAAGCAAGAAGGCCTGCTTTGAGGGTCTCTGTCAGAGTGCCAATACGACCCCGTGGGGTGATGCCTACAGGATCGTTATGGCCAAGACGAGAGGTGTGATGGCTCCTACAGAGCAATCTCCAGAGATGTTGGAGGGGATCATTGGAGGACTTTTTCCGCGTCATGATCCTAGTCCTTGGCCTCCTTTCGTAGGACAGCCGGGGACTGGGGCTGGCGATGAGGAAAGGGTCACCGATGTGGAACTTGCGGGGATAGCTAAGTCCCTTAGCGTAGGTAAGGCCCCAGGTCCGGACGGAGTTCCGAACCTGGCCTTAAAAGTAGCTATTGCAGAAGCTCCCGAGATGTTCAGGTCTGCTATGCAGAAATGCCTGGACGAGGGAGTTTTCCCAGAAGCTTGGAAGAGGCAGAGCCTGGTACTATTGCCAAAGGCGGGGAAACCACCCGGAGACCCGTCGGCATATAGACCAATATGCTTGATTGACACGGCGGGGAAGGTGCTCGAAAAGATCATCCTCAATCGAATGTTGAAGTTCACTGAGGGCGTAAATGGTCTCTCGAGCAACCAGTATGGCTTCCGGAAGGGGAGGTCCACCGTAGACGCTATCTTGTCGGTTACAAAAACCGCCGAGAAAGCACTCGAGCCTAAGAGGAGGGGAATTCGCTTTTGCGGGGTAGTGACTCTGGATGTAAGGAATGCATTTAATAGCGCCAGTTGGGCTGCTATTGCTGATGCGCTCTTGCGTCTGGGGATACCGGAGTACTTGTACAAGATTCTCGGAAGTTACTTCCAGAATCGCGTACTAGTATACGACACGGAGGTGGGTCGGAAGTGCTTTCACATAACCTCAGGAGTCCCGCAAGGTTCCATCCTGGGTCCGGTGTTATGGAATGTCATGTACGACGAGGTGTTGAGGTTAGAGTACCCAGTGGGAGTGGTGATTGTCGGATTTGCTGACGATATTACGCTCGAAGTCTACGGTGAAACGATCGAGGAGGTGAAGTTGACTACCGACCACTCGATCAAGGTTGTGGAGGCGTGGATGCGGTCCAGAAAACTGGAGCTGGCTCACCACAAGACAGAGGTGACGGTTGTGAACAACATGCAGTCGGCGCAGCAGACGGAGATCAGTGTAGGAGAGTGCACTATCCTGTCGAAGCGCTCTGTCAAGCACTTGGGCGTGATGATCGACGACAAGCTTACCTTCGGTAGCCACGTCGATTATGCCTGTAAAAGAGCCTCCACAGCTATTGCGGCACTGTCCCGGATGATGTCCAATAGCTCAGCGGTGTACGCCAGTAAGCGCAAGCTTCTGGCTAGTGTTGCTACGTCCATACTTAGGTATGGCGGCCCGGCGTGGGGTACCGCGCTAAGTACTGAATGCTACCGACGGAAGCTGGAAAGTACTTACAGGCTTATGTGTCTGAGGGTTGCAAGCGCGTACCGTACCGTGTCACACGACGCTCTCTGTGTCATTACTGGTATGGTGCCCATCAGCATTCTTATCAGTGAGGATATGGAGTGCTTCGAAATGCGCGGCACAAGAGGCATACGCAAGACTGTCAGGATGGCCTCTATGGTCAAATGGCAGCGCGCGTGGGACAGTTCCACCAAAGGAAGGTGGACCCATAGGTTGATACCGAGGGTAGATAGTTGGATTAATAGGCGCCATGGGGAAGTTTCATTCCACCTGACACAGGTCCTTACAGGTCATGGTTGCTTCCGACAGTATCTACACCGTTTCGGGCATGCGGATTCTCCCGAATGCCCAGTGTGCAATGGTTTAGAGGAAACGGCGGAACACGTTTTGTTCGTGTGCCCGCGTTTTCGCACAATGCGTGACCGCATGCTTGCCACATGCGGGGAGGACACAACTCCGGACAACTTGGTCCAGAGAATGTCTAGGGATGAGATTAGCTGGAATGCCGTTTCAACGGCTATCACCCATATCGTCTGGGAGCTACAAAGGAGGTGGCGCGTGGACTCGGAGAATGGCTAGTCCAGATGCAGTACAAGAGGTGGTCCAGGGGTTCGAAGTCGGCTTCGTAGGTCATACCGGTGCCCTGCGGTCGAGATCGACCCTTACAGCGATTAAGTGGCCGCGGAGAGGAAGTCCCGGTAGCGGTGCTGTCGTGGCGTCGGTCTACTGGGTTGGATCTGAGCCCGCGGTTGGAAAGGGGTCCCCGGCAAGGGTCTGGGTAGGTGAGACCCTGCTGTCTGCAACCTACGGATGCAGCTGATAAGGCCTGAAGGGTAGTGATACCCTTGCCTTCAGCAGGTCAGATCGGGTTGCATGTGGGCATCAGTTCTTGATGTCCGCTCAGCAGTAGGGCGCGGGCGGGGTTGACCCTGCCCGCCTTCCGTGGACAAAGGGAGTGGCGAGGACCACTCGGGAAACTGGCTAAGCGCCAGCATGCTATCGTGATGGACTCTCCAGTGCGAGTCATCGATGTTCGTTGCTGCTAGGCTACGGCAGCTAACCTTGAGGGTGCGATATGCACTAGCCCCTCTCTGAAGCAATACCTTCTTGGTGGTTCCGGAGAGACGTAGGGTTTGGCGACCATAGGAATGTGTTTTAGTGGGTCGAGGAGAGAGTAGTCCTGGCTTCTACCGGCATTGTAGAAGACGGCCTCATCCCCACACTACCCTAACCTTCCTGTTAGGGTGTCTGATGAGCAGATTTATCCCCCTATGGTTTAGAAGGAAAAAAAAAAAAAAAGTGACGAGGAAAACCAAACCAAAGAGTACGTTTTGTGTTTGAAGAAATATTTTTCCGCCACAATTATCATCGAAAGCAGTTGATGTTTACTGTTTTAGATTTGTTCAGTAAAAAATATTGGTAACATTATACCTTTGTGAACAGGTAGCCTTACTCAACTGACAAAAACAGAATAATTAATGCTACATGTCTAACGGTATATGTAGTAAGAACAATGTGCTAATCTGTCGGTTATCAATAGTTTGTTTTTTTTGCTATTTTTTTAATCTGTATTAACGAGATTTTTAGCCCTTGGCTAGTTCATCTCGGGACCCACGCTTCACTTCCCTTCCGAAGGAAGAACTCACATTTTGCGAGTTTGTCGGGAGTGGGACTCGATCCCAGGTCCTCGGCGTGATAGTCAAGTGTTCTAACCATCACACCAGGTCCGCTCCACATCTTCTGCTAGCATCATGGCATAATAGACGAGTTAGCAACTTTTCATTCATTTCTACAGCTTTATTGACATATATACATGTTTTACATTAAAGTACATATGTCTGAGCACATACATATTAATCATAACGGATTGAATATGTCATAACTTGTTCTTGTTTCTACTTGCAGGTTGTTGATATTATGAAAACTTTTTTTCTGAAAGATATCAGAGATAGCAGTTAGTACTACCCCACAAAAAAGTTCGGACTTGCTCTTTTAAATTTATCCCATTCAATGGTGGCGAATATATATATTAGATTTACTCCCTATGAGCTTACATATTATTTGAAACCTTCTACATGGAGTTGCGGCCCTTATTTGTGAAATATGTAGTTCTGCAAGAACTACTACTTCTCATAATGGGCAAACGTGGCAGATCTAGCGCTACTACCGATGACGCAGAAAGAAATTTCTCGATGCGGTTGTGTTCTAGATGCTACAGGAAAATGATCAAAGGCAAGCAGCTTGTTTGCACTGAAGCTGAAGTACATTGAAATAGGTTGAACATCATTCAGACTTCTCATAAAGTTGCTGCGGTTGCTGAATATTTGCGGGTTAAACCCAGAGATCAGGCAGATCAGATGAAGCTCTCAAATATTCATGAACTACCATCCAGATAGAAACCGGCGTCAACGAGTGACCTGAACAGTAAACCGATTTTGTTCACCGATGATTTGTTTTTGATAACGAAAAGTGCCTATAAAGCCACATCTGCAAAGGCGTGAGTACCCAGCACAACCATGCTGAGGATGACGGGTTCGATTCCCGGTCAGTCCAGGGCCTTTTCGTGAAGGAAATTTCCTTGACTTAAATGAGCATGTAGTATTTTCGAGCAAGTCACACAAAAGTAATTGGCAAAAGAAGTTTTTAGTTAAAAACTGTGAAAGTGCTTGTAGGAGATAAAATAAGAAAATTTCAAACAAATCAAACAATTTCATTTATTCTTATTACATCTCCTACAGTGCTCATAGAACAAGCTAAGAAGCATGCGTTGTCCCTGTAGGGACGTTTCGCCAAGAAGAAGAAGAAGAATAAGAAGAAGAAGAAGAAGACGAAAGAAAACATGTGTCTTGAGTACCAGACGCGCATTGAAGTTGAGAAGCTGTTTTAGGAGCATATATGACGAAGTCACACCCCGAAATTTCAAGAGCACAAATCTGAAGAACCAAATGACGGTATATGCTGTAAAGGTGGTCGATTTGTGACCTGCTGGTGCCAGTCAAATACGAGACCCTAAAGACGTATATGCACCTGTCATAGGATGTGTGATACTTCCGGCTTGACAGATCGAATGATAATAATCTTCACCAACGGCATGGCCTACTCAGTTATGATTATTGTCACCAAACTACCACATCTCCTTTTGTCACCGTTTGCACTGCATCTGTCAATTGTCAAATGGGATTTTTTTATCTCTAGTATGTATAACTAGTTGCACTGTTTTTGCAATTTGTTTATCAAAATCTTTCAAAATAATATTTATCATAACTTGTTTTAAAAATAACTGCATCTGTCGATCAGGTTTGTTGGAAGATATAACTAATTCAATTATCTTTACTATTTAACCCTCGAGCGATCGCGCTGTTGTATTTTGTACAACACGTTGAAACAATCTCGCTTTCTGTATTCAGCATTAGCGTGGTGCTGACGGAGGTGCTCAACCGCGCGAGTTACGGAAGGTTAAGAAGCATTTCTATTGCTTTATCATCGAGTTCATCATATAAGTGAGGATATATCTTATTAGACTTTTCACTCCCCTCTTCTAGTTTAACCTTATTTTCTACCTCCCGGCCTAGCCGATTAAATTGTCAACTGACGTTTTTGCTTTTGCGTCTCACTCCTTGGAGGCAAGACATTATTGCCAGCCCCGGCCGGAATTCCATCCGCCGCTCTGGCGTCTCCCTTCTCTGAGGCGAGACATTATTGCCAGCCCCGGCCAGAATTTCATCTGCCGCTTTGGCGTCCCCCTCCTTTGAGGCGAGACATTATTGCCAGCCCCGGCCGGAATTCCATCCGCCGCTTTGGCGTCTCCCTTCTCTGAGGCGAGACATTATTGCCAGCCCCGGCCAGAATTTGATCTGCCGCTTTGGCGTCTCCCTTCTCTGAGGCGAGACATTATTGCCGTCTACGGCCGGATTTTCATCCGTCGTTTCGGCATCTCCCTCTTTCGAGGCGAGATATTTCGACTTCCCTCATGTCTGATCCGAACAGATGCTATCCGTCGGAAACAGACTACTTATAGTTACCTAAAGCTTCAACTGGTTCACCCAGTTCCAACCAGCAGGAAAAACACTCTCTTGTTCTTTTGTCGTTTTCCTCCTTGTTTTCGTTGATCTTCACGAGGTGTGTAGCCGATAGATCGCCACCGTGTTTCCAGTGGAATATCCGCTTCTTCAAGTTGGTCTTCTTGTTGGTTCTCCACACTTCCGCTTCTGAGTTCAGCAAATGGGTTCTTCTCGTCGCCAATGTGATACTTTCCGGCTTGACAGATCGAATGATAATAATCTTCACCAACGGCATGGCCTACTCAGTTATGATTATTGTCACCAAACTACCACAGGATGCAAACACATTATTGGAATCTAGATTGGAAATCAAAGGAACTGCATATCACTCGATTTTATACTCAATGTTCTAGTACTTTCACCACACTGTCCATAAACACAAAACTGTCATCGCCTGGATTTCCCATTCACATGGTACTATTGTGCTTTTATGTGAAGAATAATAAACATAATATAAAAATATATCGTCGGAAAATCATGCTTGCAATGGAAAAACAGTGTTTTGTCATAAATGTGTTCTTCGAAAAAAATGAAAAAATATCAAATTTTTTTCAAAAAAAAAATTGTTCTAGACCCGCCGATAGAACTTTCTCCTTTAAGTCTCACATGAAAGGGGGGACCCTTAGCTTTTGTTTGGTGGGTGTCTTAGCGATACCGATTTTTTTAAATTAATGTTGTCCACCAGACACACCGTGCCTACAGTGCTCATAGAACAAGCTAAGAAGCATGCGTTGTCCCTGTAGGGACGTTTCGCCAAGAGAAGAAGAAGAAGAAGAAGACGAAAGAAAACATGTGTCTTGAGTACCAGACGCGCATTGAAGTTGAGAAGCTGTTTTAGGAGCATATATGACGAAGTCACACCCCGAAATTTCAAGAGCACAAATCTGAAGAACCAAATGACGGTATATGCTGTAAAGGTGGTCGATTGGTGACCTGCTGGTGCCAGTCAAATACGAGACTCTAAAGACGTATATGCATCTGTCATAGGATGCAAACACATTATTGGAATCTAGATTGGAAATCAAAGGAACTGCATATCACTCGATTTTATACTCAATGTTCTAGTACTTTCACCACACTGTCCATAAACACAAAACTGTCATCGCCTGGATTTCCCATTCACATGGTACTATTGTGCTTTTATGTGAAGAATAATAAACATAATATAAAAATATATCGTCGGAAAATCATGCTTGCAATGGAAAAACAGTGTTTTGTCATAAATGTGTTCTTCGAAAAAAATGAAAAAATATCAAATTTTTTTCAAAAAAAAAATTGTTCTAGACCCGCCGATAGAACTTTCTCCTTTAAGTCTCACATGAAAGGGGGGACCCTAAGCTTTCGTTTGGTGGGTGTCTTAGCGATACCGATTTTTTTTAAATTAATGTTGTCCACCAGACACACCGTAAAGTAAGTTATTCAAAAATTAGTGTTAATCAATTACCCCATCTTTAAACATCTCTAACTCAGAAACTATGAACCGTATAATTAATCTTGGCGCATGGATAGAAAGCTTGAAGCTTTGTCTTTTAATGCTCTTTGGGCAGGTAATTGATAAAAAGTCATTTTAGTGCAGAAATTTTGACTTTTATGTAAAAAGTGCCTAAAAATGTACCCCCTTTTCACCTTTTTTGACAGTTTACTCGTGAAAAACGTGATAAATGTGAGAAAAGTTCTTCTACAAAACATTCATTTCTTGATACGCTACCAAACTGTCCTTTGGTGCAACATTGTATCTTTCATAGTTTTGTCACAATCTTGAATTCAAAATTTTGTGAAATAAATCAATGTTTTTATTGCAATACTGTCTGGCAACCCTACATGTTTGCTTGCTGTTGGTCGTCGTGCGCATGGCAACGAAGTCCAGCGTCGCGGCGGCGGTCATCGTTTGACAGAGCCAACAGTGAACGGCAAATTGCGCGCAATGTTTATGAATCTATCTCAAGGCATCCTTTTCTTTGGGTGAAGATTCAATTCGCCTAGATGCCATACACCCAAACCCACTCACTGCTGGAATTTAGCGAGATCATACCGCTGGGTGGCACCGTTTTAAGGGATATTCAAACCTACGGGCTGAGACTGGGTCCGGGCCGGGGCCGCGGCCGAGACTCGATAGGGTTTTGTCGCTTCGTTCTCACTGCACACAATGCTCACCGGGCTATAGCGCCTGCGCACCAGCAATTTATGTTGCGCGAACGCACGCACAGTATGAATGAAGCGGTTGTCATTTATTTTGGTTTTTGTTTCTGCGCACTTTCTCCAGTGTGTTTGATGTACATTTATCCAGAACTTTCTTTTGTAATTTCTACAGGAATCTGGGATTCCTCCAGCTTTTTTTATGATTTCCCTTGGAGTGCTTTCTGGGACTCTCCCGTAGTTCTTTCAGGAAAACCTATAATGAGATTCTACTAGGAGTCCTTCCTGGTATTTCTCCAGCTACTCCGTCTGGGTTTTTGTCCTTGAGTTCTACTAAAATTTCTTCTGGAATACTTTCAAGAACTGGTTTAGAATTTTTCTCCAGAAATTCCTCCAGGAGTAGCTTCCCACAGTTTATTTATTTTCAGTTCAACGGGAAGCCCTCCTGAAGTTCCTGAGAGTGAGTCCAGGAGCTCCCCAGGCATTCCTCCAGGGCACCCCCAAAAAAATACCAAGGGAATTTCTTTAGAATTAGCCCAAGAATTCCTCCAGCATTTGTCGTAGAATCACCCTAGGATTTTACTGGGAATTTCTCCATTATAGCTCTGGAAATTAATGCAGGAGTTCTCCAGCAATAATGCATGCTTCTCTTCAGGATTTTTCCCGAAAATTACTGAAGGACTCAAGCGATTTCTCCAGAAATTCCTGCATTAATACCACCAGGACTTCCTCAAGGGATTCCTCCAAAAAATCATCCACGATGTCAACTAAAAATTCTTCCAGTAGTTCTTCCAGGAATAACTCCAGAAATTCATCTCGAAATTCCAACAAAAATTTCTCTTCAGGAATTGTGGAATAGATTTTATCAGGAATTCTTCCAGGGATTTCACAAGACAATTTTTCAATAAATTGCTCCAAGACTTTCTTTAAGAATTCCTGCAAGGATTTATCTAGGAATTCCTCTGACGATTCCTCTAGATTTTTTTCCACGATGTCCACCAAGAATTCTTCCAGTTATTCCTCCATGAGTTCCTGCAGGAATTCATCCAGAAATTCTACCAGGAAATCCTGCAGGGATTCCAGGAATCCCACCATAAATTCCTCCTGTAATTGCTGCAGGAGGTTCTCTAAAGGTTCCTCCAAGGATTCCTCTAGAATTCATTCCAGAATTTCTCCCAGGAAATCATCAAGAAATTCATCCCAGGAAATCATCAAGAAATTCCTCTAGAAATTCCTTCAGTAATTCCTCCAGAAATTCCTTCAGTAATTCCTCACAGAATTCCTCTAGGAATTTCTACAGGGATTTCTTCAAAAATTTCTCCAGAAAGTACTCCAGGCATTTCTCGAAGAATTACTTCATGAATTTCTTCATAAATTATTCCAGGAATTCCTCCAGAAATTACTTCAGGTACTACTCCAGGAGTTCCTCCAAGAATTCCACCGGAAATTCCTCAAGGAATACCTCAAGAAATTCCATCAGGTATTTTTCCAGGAAGTCTTCTTGGAAATACTCCAGGCATAACTCCAAGAATTTCTCCGTGAGTTACTCCAGGTATTCCTACAGGATTCTTACAGATGTTTATCCAGGAACTACTGCAAGATGTCCTCCAATTTTTTTTCCAGGAATTCCTCCAGTGATTCCTTCATAAATTTCTCCAGTAAATGCTCCAGAAAATTCTTTAGAGATTCCTTCAGAATTCCTTCCTGTATTTCCTCCAGGAAATCGTCCAGAAATTTCGCCAGTGATTTCTTTAATAAATCTTCTATGGATTCCTCCAGGAGTTCGTACAGAATATCCTCCAGAAATTCCTCCAGACATTCCTCCAGAAAACACTCCAGTAATTCCTCTAAGAATTTCGCCAGTGATTTCTTTCGTCCAGAAATTTCGCCAGTGATTCCTTTAATAAATCTTCTAGGGATTTTCCCAGGAATTCCTACAGAATATCCCCCCGAAATTCCTCCAGCCATTCCTCCAGGAATTCCTACAGAAAATACTCCAGGAATTCCTCCAGGAATTACACCAGGAATTACTCCAGGAATTCATCCACGAACTTTTCCAGAAATTCCTCTAGGAGTTCCTCCGAAAATTCCTCCAAGAATTCTTTCAGGAATTTTTCCATAAATTCTTCCAAGATATACTCCATGAATTACTCCAAGAATTGCTTCAGGAATAACTCGAGGAATTCCTCCAAAAATTCCTCCAAGAGTTCCTTCAGGAAGTCTTCCAGGAAATATTCCATTAATTACTCCAAGAATTTCTTCAGGAATAACTCTAGAAAATCCTCCAGGAATTGCTCCTGGGATTTTTTCCAGAAACTACTTCAGAATATCCTCAAAAAATCCTCCAGGAATTCTACAAGGAAATACTTACGGGATGCCTCTAAGAATGACTCCAGGAATTCTTCAACGATCTACTCCAGGGATTCCTGCACGAATTCTTTCCGATATTTATTCAGGAAAGCCGTCAAGAATTCCTCCTGGAAACAATCCAAGAATTCCCATAATTTCTCTTTGAATCACTCCAGGAATTCCTCAAAAAAAACCTTCCGGATTTTTTCCAGAATTCCTCCTAGAATTCCTTTTAGAAATACCTCAAGGAAATGCTTGAAGAATTTATTCAGAAATTCTTTAAAGAGCTGATTCAGAAGGGGCTCCAATCTTTTAGGAATTCCTTCACGAATTATTTCAGGAATTCCTCCAGATATTGCTTACGAATATCTCCAAGAATTCATCCTGAAATTCTTCCCGAAATTTCTCAAGGTTTTATTTTAGAAATTCCTCAAGAATTTTTCCAGGAAGGCCTCCAGAAATTCCTCTCAGAAACACTCTAAGAATTTCTCCATGAATTACTTCAAGGCTTTCTCCAAAAACTATTCCAGAACCTACTCTAGGAATTACTCCAGGATTTCCTCAAGATAGTCTCTAGAATTTCTTCCAGGAATTCCTCCCGGAATTATCTCAGGTACAGGAATTCTTTAAAGAGCTACTCCAGGGATTTCTCTGGAAAGCGCTTCATATTTTTTTCAGGAATACACGGTGTGTCTGGTGGACAACATTAATTTAAAAAAATCGGTATCGCTAAGACACCCACCAAACGAAAGCTAAGGGTCCCCCCTTTCATGTGAGACTTAAAGGAGAAAGTTCTATCGGCGGGTCTAGAACAATTTTTTTTTTGAAAAAAATTTGATATTTTTTCATTTTTTTCGAAGAACACATTTATGACAAAACACTGTTTTTCCATTGCAAGCATGATTTTCCGACAATATATTTTTATATTATGTTTATTATTCTTCACATAAAAGCACAATAGTACCATGTGAATGGGAAATCCAGGCGATGACAGTTTTGTGTTTATGGACAGTGTGGTGAAAGTACTAGAACATTGAGTATAAAATCGAGTGATATGCAGTTCCTTTGATTTCCAATCTAGATTCCAATAATGTGTTTGCATCCTATGACAGATGCATATACGTCTTTAGGGTCTCGTATTTGACTGGCACCAGCAGGTCACAAATCGACCACCTTTACAGCATATACCGTCATTTGGTTCTTCAGATTTGTGCTCTTGAAATTTCGGGGTGTGACTTCGTCATATATGCTCCTAAAACAGCTTCTCAACTTCAATGCGCGTCTGGTACTCAAGACACATGTTTTCTTTCGTCTTCTTCTTTTTCTTCTTTTTCTTCTTCTTCTTCTTCTTCTTCTTGGCGAAACGTCCCTACAGGGACAACGCATGCTTCTTAGCTTGTTCTATGAGCACTGTAGGAGATGTAATAAGAATAAATAAAATTGTTTGATTTGTTTGAAATTTTCTTATTTTATCTTCTACAAGCACTTTCACAGTTTTTAACTAAAAACTTCTTTTGCCAATTACTTTTGTGTGACTTGCTCGAAAATACTACATGCTCATTTAAGTCAAGGAAATTTCCTTCACGAAAAGGCCCTGGACTGACCGGGAATCGAACCCGTCATCCTCAGCATGGTTGTGCTGGGTACTCACGCCTTTGCAGATGTGGCTTTATGGACACTTTTCGTTATCAAAAACAAATCATCGGTGAACAAAATCGGTTTACTGTTCAGGTCACTCGTTGACGCCGGTTTCTATCTGGATGGTAGTTCATGAATATTTGAGAGCTTCATCTGATCTGCCTGATCTCTGGGTTTAACCCGCAAATATTCAGCAACCGCAGCAACTTTATGAGAAGTCTGAATGATGTTCAACCTGTTTCAATGTACTTCAGCTTCAGTGCAAACAAGCTGCTTGCCTTTGATCATTTTCCTGTAGCATCTAGAACACAACCGCAACGAGAAATTTCTTTCTGCGTCATCGGTAGTAGCGCTAGATCTGCCACGTTTGCCCATTATGAGAAGTAGTAGTTCTTGCAGAACTACATATTTCACAAATAATCAGTGACAAGCAGGGCGCGGAGGCTGAAACATGCCGCATTTCGTCTTTACCGCGTTTTCGTATTTTTCTTTGTGCTTTCGTTCGTACTTGGGTGGAACGCTGATGGAAGAGTGAACGGTCGACGGTCGTCAGTGACAAGCAGGGCGCGGAGGCTGAAACATGCCGCATTTCGTCGTTCCCGCGTTTTCGTATTTTTCTTTGTGTTTTTTGTTCGCACTTTGTGTAAACGATCGACGATGGCTCGGTGGCAAGAGACCACATTGCCCGCATCGTGGTGCTCGTGTTCGTCGTTATCCCGAGTTCGGAAATGCTAGTATCCAAGAGATTGTTTTTCAGTGCGTCGGGTATTCTCGCTTATGTATTTTTTTCGGATTCTTCGATGGACGATCGGAGAATCAACGAGCGGTGTGAACGAGTGCACATTTAATATGGTTGGACCGTTTGCATGCTGAGACCAAAGCCAAACATAGAAAACCAGCTGGTCAGGATTACCCGGTGAGTTCGTTCCTTATTACTTTTTATATTTGAACATGACATATATGGGGATTTCGGAGGGGTAGCCTAAGGAAGTTAAATGAACTGGTTTCCGGGCAAATGTTCGTGGGGTGGCCAGACTTTGTCATGAGATAACAATTATCATGTTGTTTTCCGAAGGTCTCCAGTGAATTTAGCTTACCCTGCTACAACAAACCATCAGGTAGATCATTCCGTTCCGGTATGACTCTGCAGCCATAGGTAATCCTTGCGCTGATGGTGGGTACACAATCATCATCATCATCATCATCATCATCAACTACATATTTCACAAATAAGGGCCGCAACTCCATGTAGAAGGTTTCAAATAATATGTAAGCTCATAGAGAGTAAATATAATGGGCATATTCGCCACCATTGAATGGGATAAATTTAAAAGAGCAAGTCCGAACTTTTTTGTGGGGTAGTACTAACTGCTATCTCTGATATCTTTCAGAAAAAAAGTTTTCATAATATCAACAACCTGCAAGTAGAAACAAGAACAAGTTATGACATTTTCAATCCGTTATGATTAATATGTATGTGCTCAGACATATGTACTTTAATGTAAAACATGTATATATGTCAATAAAGCTGTAGAAATGAATGAAAAGTTGCTAACTCGTCTATTATGCCATGATGCTAGCAGAAGATGTGGAGCGGACCTGGTGTGATGGTTAGAACACTTGACTATCACGCCGAGGACCTGGGATCGAGTCCCACTCCCGACAAACTCGCAAAATGTGAGTTCTTCCTTCGGAAGGGAAGTGAAGCGTGGGTCCCGAGATGAACTAGCCAAGGGCTAAAAATCTCGTTAATACAGATTAAAAAAATAGCAAAAAAAAAAACAAACTATTGATAACCGACAGATTAGCACATTGTTCTTACCGTTAGACATGTAGCATTAATTATTCTGTTTTTGTCAGTTGAGTACGGCTACCTGTTCACAAAGGTATACTGTTACCAATATTTTTTACTGAACAAATCTAAAACAGTAAACATCAACTGCTTTCGATGATAATTGTGGCGGAAAAACATTTCTTCAAACACAAAACGTACTCTTTGGTTTGGTTTTCCTCGTCACTTAGGGGGCTCTTGTCGTAGTTGTATCTTTAAAAGTAAGGAGCTATACCTAACTGCAATAACTGCAGGAGCTATACCTAACTGCAATTAACTAAAAATGTTTAAGTCTTAGGTACCATAAAGGTGCACAAATTGAACAAATACCGGCATGTGATAATTCTAACCGAACCACAGCATACAAGGATATAAGACGATCACATTGATAAAATTGATGTGGAGTTCTAGATCGTTTTATTCATGCTTTTGAACGATTCAAATTGCATCATCAAGAATCTTTAAGTTTTCCGAAATGGATTACCTTCCAAATGTTGTGCCCCGTTATCCGAGCTACTTTGATGTATGTTCTATTTTTGTTGACATTACTCGGCCTACTTTGATCGTTAAACTGTTAAATCATAAGACACTGTCAATAAAAAATAAGAAAATTGCAGCCGCAATAACTACTTCCACATGTATAAAAGGCGAAGTTTATTTGTATACGTGTATGCCCAGATACTGCTGAAATTCTATTCAACTGCCTTAAATATTGTTTTTTGCACTTTATGTTTAAGCAATATTTTGTAAGGAAAATTTTTAATTTTTGATTTGACCCGTTTACTCTTTTAAAAGGACACGTTACTAATGGGCGACCTCATACAAGCCAATTTGGCTACAATCAAGGTTGAAAAAAGAAAAAACACAAGCCTCAATGATAATAATATTTGAAAAAAAAAATTGGTCTAGACCCGCCGATAGAACTTTCTTCTTTTAGGCTCAAATGAAAGAGGGGACCTTCAGCTTTCGTTTGGTGGGTGTTTTAGCGATACCGATTTTTTTTTAAATAATTTTGTTCTACCAGACACACCGTGAATAGTTCCAGAAACTCGGTTAGAACTTACTCCAAGAATATCTAAGAATTCCTCCCAAGAATTCCTTCGGAGTTTCTTTCAGGAATTACTCTCTGGAAGAATCCCTGGTGGAATCCTTGGAGGAACTCTTAAAATAATCCCTGGAGGAAATTTGAAGAAATACCTGGAGGGAGTCTTGGAAGAATTCCTGGGGGATTTCCTTGGAGAAATTTCAATTGGAATCCCTAGGGAAATACCTGTAGTAAGCCTTGAAGGAGTTTTTGAAAGAGTCACTGGAGGAATTCAAGAAGGAATCGCTGGAGCTATTTCACAAGTTATTTTTGGAGGATTTCCTGGTGGAATTCATGGAGGAATTCTTGGAGGAATTTTTGAAGGAATTACTGGAGGAATTTGTGAAGGAACTCCTGGAGGAGTTTGTAAAGTAATTCCTGAATAAATTTCTTCAAAAATCCCAGGAAGAACTGTTCGAGGGATTTTTGGAGAAATTCATAGAGGGATTCTTGAAGCAATTCTTGGCGGAAGTCTGGGAGGAATTCCTAAATAAACTTTTCTAGGATTTCTCCCAGGAAATCCTCCAGAAATTCCTGCAGGATCTTCCCCAAAAATCACTCCAGAATTCTCCCTGAAAATCCTCCAGAAATTATTCCAGAAACTGCTACGAGAACTCCCCCAAGAATTCTTTCAAGATTTCAATCAAGAATCCGTTCAAAAAATTTTCCAAGAATTCCTACAGAAATTCCTGGATGACATCCTACCTTGAGGAATTACTGAATTGATTCCTGGAGGAATCCTTGGAGTAAATTCTAACAGAGTTTCTGGATCTATTCCTGGAATCCCTGTAGTAACTCTTTAAGGAATACTGTACCTCAGATAATTCCGAGAGGAATTCCTGGAAAGTTAACCGAAGGAATTCTTGAAGGAAGTTCTAGAGACATTTCATGAGGAAATCCTGAAGTAATTCCTGGAGTACGTTCTGGAATAGTTCTTCAAGACGAATTCCTGGAGATATTCCTAAGCAATATCTGGAGAAGTTCCTGAAAAAAATCGTGAAGGAATTCCTAAAAGATTGGCTGGAGGCACTTCTGGGGGAGTTCTTTAAGGATTTTCTGAAGAAATTCTTGAAGCATTTCCTTAAGGTATTTCTAAAAGGAATTCTGGGAGGAATTCTTGGAAAAATTCCAGAAGCAATTTTTTGACGAATTCCTGGAGTAATTCAAAGAGAAATTATGGGAATTCTTGGATTGTTTCCAGGAGGAATTCTTGACGACTTTCCTGGAGTAGTTCCTGGAGTAATTCTTGGAGGAATCCCGTAAGTATTTCTATTGGAAAATGGGGAGAGAGCCGAAGAACGAACTACTTCGCTTGACGGTTGAAACGAAAAAGAAAGATTTTATTCACTACTTGGTACAATTCAAAAAGGCATGGCCTACTGCTATCAACATGTTGGGTTAGGGGTATGCTCGACATGTCGCACTCTAACACTCCTCCTCGACCTTAGGCGGCAATAACCCTAACTTTCTTGCTAACATTTTAATTCTACATTGTTGCAGCGGTTTTGTTAAGATATCTGCAAGCATGTTTTCTGTAGGACAATATTTTAATACAATTTGTTTCTTCTCTTGCAGGTCCCTAACATAGAAATATTTAGTATCGATATGCTTCGAGCGTTTTTCTATCCTATCATTACTAACTAGCTTAATACAACTTTGGTTGTCTTCGTAGGTTGGTATTGGTTCCGAGACATCCTCGCCGAAATCAGCTAGTAGCTTCTTCATCCAAGTGAGCTCCTGGCAAGCCTCTGCCAACGCCACGAACTCCGCTTCTGTGGAGGATAGCGCAACGCAGGTTTGCTTCCTGGATGCCCAACTTATGATACCGCCTCCGAGACGAATCAGGAAACCGGTGTTGGATTTCCGGTCACGGTGATTGCCGGCCCAGTCAGCATCCGCAAACAGCTCCAAACCCGAGTTCGACGACCCAAGGTGCAACTTATAGTCGCATGTAGCCTTCAGGTACCTGAGAACTCTTTTGGCCTCCTGCCAATCCAACTGCGTGGGGCAGCTCGATTTCTGTGCCAGAATCGATGTGCTGACCGCTATGTCCGGACGTGAATGGACAGCCACGTACAACAGACCTCCAATCAGGCTGAGATACTGCGCGTTGCTCGGCAGCCGATTCTCCTCCTCCTTCTGCTGTAGGTAGGCTGGATCCAACGGTATCTTCGACGGTTTGGCATCCTTCAGACCGTGTCTCTCTACAAGCTTCGTGATGTAGCTGCGCTGGTTTAGCTTGAATCCGCCGGAATCTCGCTCGACTTCAATGCCAAGGAACTGTTTCACGTCCCACAGATCGGCGGTGACCACCGGCGCGCATGCAAGTGCTTTCGTAGGCGGGAGTTGGTCCAGCTTGAATAGACCATTCGTTCTACTTCCGGTAGCAATGATGTGTCCCTCTGGATTTTTCACTGTGACACCGTCGGTGGTGAACGTGACGGTGTGCCCTCGTTGCACGATTTGATTCACGGATAGCAGGTTTGCCGACAGCTCCGGAATCACGTGGACTTCGTGCACCTCGATCGGAGGGTCTTCTGGACAGCATTCAGGTCTCAGCTTCATGCTTCCCTTCGCAACAACTTCCATCGAACCTCGGTTGGCAGCGACCACCGTGCCACCATGCCGCCGGACGTTTTCCAGCGCACTTTCTGTTCTTGAGAAATGGTTCGATGCACCGGAGTCGAAGTACCAGTTGCCATCATCTTCGGGAATCGCAGAAAGAACCGTGCACCACGCGTTACCATTCCTGGGCTCCTTCTGAGGACATTCTCGGGCGATGTGGCCGTACTTCTGGCACCGTCGGCACTTGGGTCCCTTACCTTGAGGCGGTGGGTCGGCTTGCTTCGGTTTTCGGCCGTGGTGCTTGTTGCTTGAAAACGCAGCACCCGCCGCTGACGACGACGACGACGACGACACACGAACTTCCTGCAGCAACTTCGTTTTGACGATGTCACCGGTAATTGCTGTTCCGGAATTATCCAGTGCCATTATCATCGGCCGATACTCTTCTGGCAGGCCCGCCAGTAGGAGAGTGTCGATCCATTCCTCGCTGATGTCGAACCCGATGCCACGCAACTGGTGGGCGGTTGCTACGATCGTGTTGACATACGTTTCCATGGACGCGTTGGTTGCTAGGGACGCCGTAATTAATTTTCGCAGCAAACCAACTTTTCGCGTGAGCCCCGTGTCTTCAAACGCCGATTCCAGCTTGGACCACGCTTCCTTGGCTGTTTTCGCTTCACGCACGTGGACGTAGTTGACTGGGTCAAGCAGCAGAATAATTTTCCCCCGCGCTCTTCTGTCCTTTAACGGGTCGACGGCAGGATCCGTTCCGGTGTCGGCTTGACTGCTTCCCACAGGTCTTCCAGTTCGAGAAACGTCTGGACCGCAAACTTCCACGTGGGCCAATTTTCTCGCCCCACTAGACGCTCGATCGACGGCAGACTCGTTGAACTGTGCACCCTTTGAGCAGCAGCACCATCACCAACCTGCTGGGAATTTCCTGGCGCGTTCATCATTCGGACAAATTTCGCGATTTACTTTTCGAGAAAAAAAAATGGCTAAAACTCTGGGCCCATAACCTATTGGAAAATGGGGAGAGAGCCGAAGAACGAACTACTTCGCTTGACGGTTGAAACGAAATAGAAAGATTTTATTCACTACTTGGTACAATTCAAAAAGGCATGGCCTACTGCTATCAACATGTTGGGTTAGGGGTATGCTCGAAATGTCGCACTCTAACAATTTCCTTGTAGAATTCCTGGAGGATTTTTTTGAGGACAGCCTGAAGTAGTTCCTGGAAGAATTCCCGTAGGAATCCTTGAAGTCATTTCTGAAGCAATTCGTGAGGAATTCCTAGAGTTATTCCTGAAGCAATTCTTGGAGTAATTAATGGAGTATTTCCTGGAAGACTTTATGGAAGAATTCCTGAAGGAACTCTTGGAGGAATTTTTGGAGGAATTCCTCGAGTTATTCCTGAAGCAATTCTTGGAGTAATTCATGGAGTATATCTTGGAAGACTTTATGGAAAAATTCCTGAAAGAATTCTTGGAGGAATTTTCGGAGGAATTTCTGGAAAAGTTCGTGGATGAATTCCTGGAGTAATTCCTGGTGAAATTCCTGGAGGAATTCCTGGAGTATTTTCTGTAGGAATTCCTGGAGGAATGCCTGGAAAAATTTCTGGGGGTTATTCTGTAGGAATTCCTGGGAAAACCCCTAGAAGATTTATTAAAGGAATCACTGGCGAAATTCTTAGAGGAATTCCTGGAGTGTTTTCTGGAGGAATGTCTGGAGGAATTTCTGGAGGATATTCTGTACGAACTCCTGGAGGAATCCATAGAAGATTTATTAAAGAAATCACTGGCGAAATTTCTGGACGATTTCCTGGAGGAAATACAGGAAGGAATTCTGAAGGAATCTCTAAAGAATTTTCTGGAGCATTTACTGGAGAAATTTATGAAGGAATCACTGGAGGAATTCCTGGAAAAAAAATTGGAGGACATCTTGCAGTAGTTCCTGGATAAACATCTGTAAGAATCCTGTAGGAATACCTGGAGTAACTCACGGAGAAATTCTTGGAGTTATGCCTGGAGTATTTCCAAGAAGACTTCCTGGAAAAATACCTGTTGGAATTTCTGGAGGTATTCCTTGAGGAATTTCTGGTGCAATTCTTGAAGGAACTCCGGGAGTAGTACCTGAAGTAATTTCTGGAGGAATTCCTGGAAAAATTTATGAAGAAATTCATGAAGTAATTCTTCGAGAAATGCCTGGAGTACTTTCTGGAGAAATTTTTGAAGAAATCCCTGTAGAAATTCCTAGAGGAATTCTGTGAGGAATTACTGAAGGAATTTCTGGAAGAATTACTGAAGGAATTTCTAGAGGAATTTCTTGATGATTTCCTGGGATGAATTTCTTGATGATTTCCTGGGAGAAATTCTGGAATGAATTCTAGAGGAATCCTTGGAGGAACCTCTAGAGAATCTCCTGCAGCAATTACAGGAGGAATTTATGGTGGGATTCCTGGAGGAATCCCTGCAGGATTTCCTGGTAGAATTTCTGGATGAATTCCTGCACGAACTCATGGAGGAATAACTGGAAGAATTCTTGGTGGACACCGTGGAAAAAAAATCTAGAGGAATCGTCAGAGGAATTCCTAGATAAATCCTTGCAGGAATTCTTAAAGAAAGTCTTGGAGCAATTTATTGAAAAATTGTCTTGTGAAATCCCTGGAAGAATTCCTGATAAAATCCCTTCCACAATTCCTGAAGAGAAATTCCTGTTGGAATTTCGAGATGAATTTCTGGAGTTATTCTTGGAAGAACTACTGGAAGAATTTTTAGTTGACATCGTGTAGGATTTTTTGGAGGAATCCCTTGAGGAAGTCCTGGTGGTATTAATGCAGGAATTTCTGGAGAAATCCCTTGAGTCCTTCAGTAATTTTCGGGAAAAATCCTGAAGAGAAGCATGCTGTTGGGGCTTACCCGTTCCTCGTCGAAGGGATTTTCCACCGTCAGGTAGCAGACGGCCCAGAAGATCTTGTACGCTGGAGCTCTCCCATGGATGTTGTTGTTAGTTGGATGGATGCTGGACCGTAGTGCACTGGTGAACATCAGTGTGACGGATGTTGGTGGAATTAATCACTACCTTTCACTGCTCGGTCACCTTTCTTCGTAAAGATGTACTTGATGCACACGCGCATTTGGGCTTCGCACTACGGACTTCAGGTTTGTTCGGAATATATTGATATTCGCGTTTTACTTCACCGAACACGGGCGAAAACTACGGACGACAACTAACGGATTTTTCCCGCACACGACCGACAATATGACGATATCTTGATCGTTCCGAGGTATATTTGAGATTCCAGAACTGCTCACAATTTATCGTTCGTCAACCTATCTCATAACTGTATACACTGTCTGTGGTAGTTTAGCAGACCGCTGAGTAGGCGGTGTGTTAATATGTATCATTATTAGTAAAACTGTCAAGATAGAAACACCACACTTGTTATTACAAATATTTGTTTTAGTAATTGTTCAAAGGACATCCATTACTTACTGCAGTCTTTCCGTTACTCAACCTAGCATTGCTGTGTACTGCCGTGAATCGCAAGTCAGTCCCATTACGAACTTGTGCGCCCTCCGGTACAAAACCTTACGAGAACGGCTTTGTCACCGGTAGCGACGCGGGACTTCCCATACTAACCGGCGTGGTCGCCACTGGTGGAGCATACAAAGCACTCCCTTCCGGCAGAGCCTGAGAACTTTCATCCCCGAAACTATTGAAGTCCTCCTGGCTCGAATCGTCCCGATTCCGGCGTTTCTCTTTATGATGCTTGTGCTTCTTCTCCCGGTCCTTCTTCTTTTTCTTCTTCTTGCAGAGGTTGGCTTTGTCTGCGCAAAAGAAAGCGGCGAATCAAAACACAACGTCAACAGAAAAGTTCCAGTTTATTCTACCTACCTTCGCGTTCCTTCCGTTCGGATTTGTGCTTCTTGTGTTTCTTCGACCCCATAGTTGATCTTTTCTGTGGAAAAACGTAAAACTACGAGTAAAATAAAGTGAAAATCCGGAAAATTCAATGCAAGCGCTCAAAGAAAATGATGCGCGTCTACAGCTTCAGCACTACTTTGACAGTTTGATGTAAACATACACTGAACAAAAAAAATCGCCATAAATTGAAAACTTTTGCGCTCATCATGAAACTTTCACATATTGTTTCCAACGTGAATACGTAACAGTGAAAAATATAAATCTGGCTAATTAAAATTGTACCACCTAGTCGGTGGAGTCGGAACTACCACATCTCCTTTTGTTTTAAGTTGGGCCGGCAACTTAAAACAAAATTCTCAAGGTAAACATCAAACCGAACAAATTGCATCCGTCGCTACGGTGGCACCCTTCTATGGTGAGCTTACTTGCAATCACCGCAGCCCACAGATCGAAATGGCCGCAACGAGCATTCCCTTCTAGAGTGAGTAGACAGCCTGACCCGGTGGATCGTATCCACCGCTAAGGCAAGTTCCCTTCATGAGGCGAACTTTTAACTTTTTACAACTACCGGACCCGACAGTTCGAAACTGCCGCTACGGTTGCTTCCTTTTAGGTAAGCATCCTCTCGCCGGACCCGACAGATCGTATCTGTCGCTACGGCAGCTACCTTTAGAGGTGAGCTTTTCTTTTTCGCCTGCAGCGGCCAGATTTTCATCCGCCGGTGAGGCATCTTTTCCCTCTTTTGTCTGACCCGGTCAGATACTATCCGCCGGGATCAGACAGTATATGTTTACTACTTTACCACACTAGTTCATATTCCGAGTCAAACTCTTGGTCAAACTCCAATCAGCTTCGATTTTCTACGCTGGGTTCTTGTGTCTTGTCGCCAATGTGGTGTTTCTATCTTGACAGTTTTACTTATGATGATACATATTAACACACCGCCTACTCAGCGGTCTGCTAAACTACCACACTGTCCGATGACCACTACTCTCGGACATCACACTAGGTGCGCTACGCGCGCTCTTCTTACACACAATCACATCTCGTCAGTAAGTTAGGGTTACTGATACGGTAAAATTCACTTTTCATTAGTTCCGAATTCATTCTTCATCATTCCGGCCACCTTGAACTTGCGTGGCTAGTTCAACACTAATTCAATTTTCTCAAAACAAAAGTTCAACAGGTTTTTCTCACACATGTACGCTTCGAATGTGGTGAAGCATCGACTGCAGCACGTGCCCGGTCGGCAACGTTCGTTTATTTTGGCTGCTGGGTTCACTGAACTCAATGTAGATTTGCAATGTTGACAAATAAAGCTATTGTTCATCGGGAATAGTTTCGACAACTGCTGGGTTCCCACGAAGGCCTCGAGCAATTTCGGTGAGCTCTTCAGGGTCTCTTTCTGGTTCCGGAACTTGACTGTCCGGCATTGGTAATAACGCAATCTTTGCGACGGGACGCACGACGGCTTCGGACGTTGACGTTCTGAGGGTGACGACGCGTACCACTCCATCTTTACCGGGATGCACCTTAGTGATTTTCCCGAGCGGCCATTGAATCGGTGGTAGGTTATCGTCTTTAATCACTACGACGGAACCTGGCTTGATGGTGACTGGAGTCTTGCACTTCGTTGCCCGCAACTGAAGCTGCTAGAGGTATTCTGGAACCCAACGGGACCAGATGCGCTGGAATCGCTTCTGCGTGACCTCGAAATGCGTAAGGCGGTTGTCCGGAACGTCGCACAAATTGTGTTCCGGGATGGCTTGTAGACTTGTTCCGATCAAGAAGTGCCCTGGGGTAAGGACTTCCAGGTCGGAGGGTTCAGTAGGTAATGGTACTAGGGGTCTGAAGTTCAGGCACATCTCAATTTGGGCTAATAGGGTGCACATGTCCTCGTAGCAGACGTTGACGCTGCCAATTTCGCGCAGCAGATGGTTCTTGGCTGATTTGACGGCTGCTTCCCACAGCCCACCGAAATGTGGCGCGCGGGGAGGGATGAACCGCCAGACAATCTCGTTTTCTGCGCACCAGTCGAGGACTCGCTTCCAATCGTCTTCGTTAGACTTCAGCATCTCGTAGATTCTGCGCAGCTCGTTTGCTGCACCCTTGAAAGCGGTGCCATTATCGCTGTGGATTTCTCTCATTCTTCCACGGCGAGCGACAAAACGGCGGAGGGCGGCCAAGAAGGCCTGGGTCGACAGGTCGGACACAAGCTCGATATGGACAGCACGAGTTGCGAAGCATACAAATATGGCTATGTACGCCTTCTTTGGAGCCCGGTTGCGCACCGGTGACTTGATGTACACGGGACCGCAGTAGTCGATCCCACATACGGCGAACGGTCTGGTTGGAGTGACACGAGATGACAGCAAGTCTGCAATGCTCTGTTGTACCAAAACTGGTTTGCTGCGAAAGCACGTATGACATTGGTGGTACGTGCGGTGAACAAGATTCCGGCCACCGATGATCCAGAATTTCTGGCGAATCGTGGCAAGCATCAGCTGGGGGCCAGCGTGTAGCAGCATTTGATGGTAGAACTTGGCCAGCAGAGTGGACATTGGGTGTTTGGATGAGAGGACAATCGGAAACTTCACATCTTCGCTCACGGCGGCGGAGCCTAGTCTCCCACTGACACGGATGACACCTTCTTTGCTCATCTTCGGCTTCAACCACTTCAGTGGTGACGACTTGGGAGCATTCTTTCTAGAAAGAAAGTTGGAAATTTCTTCTGGAAACGAGTCACGTTGCGCTACACGACAGAGCGCGGTATCCGCTTCACGGAAATCGACGGTCGTCAAGGTTTGAAACGGCTCGATGGAAATCTTCTGTGTGACTGCTTTCAAAGCACGGAAGTATCGCATCCAGTATGCGACGGAACGTCGAAGTTTGCTGAAGCTGGAGAATCGGCTGAACAGGAGTTCGGAAAAGTTTGAGTCGATGGTAGCTACCAGAGCCACGGTAGTTTTTGCTTCACACATCCAGCGTGGATCGAGTGAAGGCATTTCGCTGACGGGCCACTCAGACGGTGGCAGGCATAGCCATTCCGGACCGTTCCACCAGAGCGAATACTGCTTGATGTCGACCGGATTAACTCCACGGGAAAGTGGATCAGCTGGATTCGAAATTCCGGAAACGTGATTCCAGTGACAGGATTCGGTAGTTTCTTGTATCATAGCCACCCGATTGGCTACGAAAGTTTTCCACCGGGATGGCGGCGACTCCAACCAGTGTAGGACCGTGGAGGAATCGGTCCACAAGAACACTTCAGCGGACTTCGGGATGGAATGAATCACTTTTTGTAGAGGTTGGATGCTAATACTGCGCCACACAACTCCAATCGTGCGATAGTTTGCGGCTTGGCCAACGGTGCGACCTTGGACTTGGATGTTAACAGCCGAACAAGAACGGCTCCGACAGACTCCGAGCGAACATAACAACACGCCCCATACGCCTTCTGCGAGGCATCGGAGAAAATGTGGAATTGGAATGAGGACGGATTTGCCAAGGATACACAGCGTGGCATGCGGAGGCTGGCGATAGTGTCGAGCGTTCCGTGGAACTGCTTCCATTCACTTTGCAGGTTGGCAGGGAGGGGACGATCCCACTCGAATGGATCGTCGTCTTCGGTCTTTAATGCCCACAAGCGCTGCATAAATAACTTGGCAACTACTATTACAGGGCCGACAAGGCCCAGGGGATCGAAGAACTGCGCAATGTAGGACATGATCTTCCTCTTCGTAAGAACGGGTGCAGGCAGTGGAAGATGAACCTTGAACGACATCATATCGGACGTCGGTTCCCAGATCAATCCGAGGGTCGAAACGGACTGAGTGTCTTGGAGATCGTGGTATGGCGCCAATGCCAAATCTTTGGCTGAAACATCGGCGAGGGCTTCAGGCGAGTTGGACGCCCACTTTTTCAGAGGAAAACCTGCTGCTGACAACATGGCGGACATCTCCTGGCGCACTTGAACTGCGGATTCAACATCGTCAGACCCAGACATAAAGTCATCCACGTAAAAATCCTTCTAGGCTTTCGGCGCTGCGGCAGGATACTGTTCGGCCGAGTCTTGGGCGATCTGTACAACGGTTCGGGTTGCCAAGAATGGAGCGGATGCGAATCCATACGTAACGGTTTGCATCTCGTACGTAGTAATCGGTTGGCTTGGATTGGAACGCCAGAGGATGCGTTGATATCGACGGTAACGAGGATGGATCAGGATTTGCCGATACATTTTCTCGACATCGGCTGCGAGTGAAATCTGGTGACTGCGGAAACGGATGTGGATCGACCATAGATCATCCTGAACGACGGGTCCAACTAACTGTAGGTCGTTCACGGAAAATCCGGACGCCGTCTTACACGAGGCGTCAAAGACGACTCGGACCTTCGTTGTGGTGCTGGATTCTTTGAACAACGGATGGTGCGGAAGATAGCAATGTGGCAGGGTATCGTCTATTGGATCCACGAGCTTCACCATGTGGTTTAGGGCTTCGTATTCTTCCATGAAGCGACAGTAGGCCTCCTTGGTGGTTGGATCTCGCTCAAGTCGTTTTTCAAGGCTGAGAAAGCGGCGTTCGGCGATTGATCGAGATTCACCGAGAGTGACGAGCGGATCGCGGGTGAGTGGTAAGGAAACGACGTAACGACCCGACGATTCGCGAGTGGTGGTAGTGGCATACAGTTCTTCACAGATATTTTCTTCGGCCGTGAACTTGGAACACGTGTCAACGGCTTCCAGTTCCCAGAACTTCTGCAGGGCTTGTTCTAGGTTCCGGTCCACAGTGGTGAGATGACAGACTCGCGGAATTTGCGGAGATATGATGGATACTTTCCCTGACACAGTCCATCCGAAGACAGTCTCGACGAAAATAGGCTGTCCTTCGCCGAGTGATATCTTGCTGCCAGTGTGCAATTCGTGGTAGATTTCTCCACCGACAACCATGTCGATGTCGGCGGGGACGTGGAAACGTGGATCGGCTAACGGAATCTTGGGGAATTTCCACGAGGATATATCAATCGGAGTGGTTGGTAAGCATACGGTTGGTCTTCTGAGGATCAGGAATTCGACAGAGGTAGTGTACGAAAGCAGCTTGGACTTAATAGTAGCAGTCAGCTTGCGTTTGATCTGCTTGGAGGAATCGCCGATTCCAGATACGGCAACGTCTACTTTCGTACGGCGGAGATTCAAAGCGTTGGCCAGTTTCTTCGTAATGAAACTGCACATCGAACCCGAATCAAGCAGTGCACGAGCGGAATGCTCCATGCCGTTCTGGTCCACAACAAGGATGGTAACCGTTTCCAGCAGGACGGTGGATTGGTATGACTGTACCGCCAAGCTAACTTGAGGATTTGGGTTCGCTGACCCGGAAGGCTCGACGGCAGTCGACGGGGCTAGATTCGGTTGTTGGGGTTGTGGTAATTTATAATACTGCCAAGTAGGCCGTGATGTTTGAAGAGCCGTTATTAGTCAACCTGTCAAGAAGTGAGGATCTCAAAATACCACATTGGCGACGACCAACAAGAACCCAGCGTAGAAAATCGAAGCACATTGGAATTTGATTTGGAATAATAATTATCAATGGTAAATATGTACTGTCTGATCCCGACGGATAGTATCTGATCGGGTCAGACAGAAGAGGGCAAGGTGCCTCACCGGTGGATGAAAATCTGGCCGGTGCAGGCGAAAAGAAATAGCTCGCCTCAAGAGGGAGTTCCTGTAAAAGGGAGCTAGATGCTGAAGCGATGGATTCGATCCATCGGGTCCAGCGATAGAATGCCTAACTAAGAAGGAGGCAACCGAAGCGGCAATTTCGAACTGTCGGGTCCGGTAGTCGTAAAAAGCTTGCCTTTCGAAGGGAGCTGCTGAAGCGATGGATTCGATCCGTTGGGTCCAGCGAGATAATGCTCACCTAGAAGGGAGCAACCGAAGCGGCAGTTTCGAACTGTTGGGTCCGGTAGTTGTCAAAAAGCTCGCCTTTCGAAGGGAGCTGCTGAAGCGACGGATACGATCCGTTGGGTCCAGCGCTAAGAATGCTCACCTTATAAAAGAGCAACCGTAGCGGCAGATACGATCTGTCGGGTCCGGTGGTCGGTGGTAACAACAATTGAATTCGGTGGAAGTTGGGTAGAGAAGCTCCTCGCCTCGAAAGGAAGTTTCCGTAGCGTTGTGTTGGAGGAAGTAAAAGCTCATTCTTGAAGGAATCGGTTAGGGTGGTAGATGACATCTACCATGTCCGGTGGAAATAGAATGCTGTGGAACTTATAAAGTGATCAGAGTGTTACAGTTACTTGATAAAACCTCGAAGATCGAGTGTAGGTAAATGAAACTAGATGAAGTGAATCATTTGCTGATGAGTGAGGCAGTCGTTAAGGATATGTGCTCAACATACTATTGAAAAGAACACCAACGGCATCAACGAGTATTTGGAAAAGTAGTGTGCTGTACAGTATACTTTAGTTATGTGCACGCGAATGTTGTCAAAGATGTTTGGGAACATCTTTGGAAACTTTCTCTCACTTCACTTGGAAGAAAAAGAGATGTGGTAATTTATAATACTGCCAAGTAGGCCGTGATGTTTGAAGAGCCGTTATTAGTCAACCTGTCAAGAAGTGAGGATCTCAAAATACCACAGGGGTGATTGGCCAGATACGACGGCGGGAGCGGATGAACTCTTTGCGGCGAGGGTTTCGTGTAGGAGGGTATGGTGCTTTTGATGACAACTTCGGCAATCGTACTTTGAAGTACAATTCCGACCTTGGTGTCCAGAACGGAAGCAATTCCAGCATAGGCGCTTCTGTGATACCAGCTCACGGCGCTGGCGAACAGACATTTTGGAAAATGCTGGACATTGAAATAGGAAATGGCTTTCAGGACACGCTATACAGCTCGGAGCGTAGGATCTGGATTCGGTCGTGGCGGAATTGGATACCATCTTGAATGGCTTCTTCTGGGAGTTTGTGGGACCGGCCACCTTGACTTGGCCGGGTAGACAGGATCGCTGCTGCAGATCGGTGACAACGGACTTCAACATTCGGACCCGCTGATACAGAAAATCGACCAAGGTGACGTTATCGGAGCTACTCGTTTTCTCCTCCCAAGCTCGGGGGGTTGTAGGATCCAGCTTGTAGCTCAGCAGGTTGATCAACGGAGTGTCCCAATGGATTACTGGTTCATTCAACTTCGCTAGCGCCTTGACATGCCGCTGGTTGTCGTCAACCAGATCATGCAGCTCCTTCGGGGATTCTTTCTTCAGTGGTGGGAGGTCATACAGGGCTCGGAATAGTTGACGCTTCAGGAAACGCTTGTTGTCGTAGCGTTTCAGTAGAGCGTCCCAAGTCGACGCATAGTTGTCCGCTTCTATATCAACCGACTCAAATGGCTTGTGGGCTTCTCCTTCCAGTGACTGCAGGAGATATTGTAGCTTCGCTACCGTTGGGATGTCCGCATTGGAATGGACCATCGAAGTGAACGTGTCACGGAAGGAAAGCCACCGAGAAAAATCTACATCGAATCGGGGGAGGTCGATCTTGGGTAATCGAAGGTGAAAACCGGCCGAAACTTGTTGGACATTGGAGGTCGAGGTGTTCAACGTTGATTGGTTCGCATCTGTGGATCGCTTCATCAGCAGGAATCCCTTGGCCTTGCAGTATCTCGACTCTAACGCTGCTCGCTCCTGCAAGTGCTCATCGAACATCTCGGGGGAATCGTACTTCTCGATGTCGGACTGCACTTCTTGAAACTCGCTGTAAACACGGTCGAGGGCCTCAATACGGATCGGAATCTGGTACACATCCTGGTCATCGTCGAACTTCTTGATGAACGCCTCAACGGAATCATGCACTACCATCACTGCTTTCCGCCTCATCAGGCATTCGGCTAACTTCTTCTCCGCCGGTTTGGACATTTTTCTTCACTCCACCACAGATCGACAGCGCGGAAACGAAAACGGAAAACGGTACGTAAATCGGAAAAACGGACTCCTTCCCGGCGCGTTGTACCGTCTTCTACGCGACGCGAAATCGGAAAATGACACAAATCGGACGTTTCAATCCTTCCCGTCGCGGTGTGCCACTTTCTACACGGACGGAAACCCGAGAATAGTACGCAATCGACGGACAAATCCTTCCCGGCGCGGGCGTACTATTCATGCGACGACTCACTCACCACCCACCACCACCAAAATGCATGCAAATGAAAATCAAATTCAAATTGCAGCAAAATTTGGGTCAATTTTATCGTAATAAATTACCCCCAATCAAACACACCGTTGCTTCGCCAGAGCAAACGGTCGGAAATCGTAATAGTTTGGAGCCTACTGTACAATTTGCGCGCTTACAAATCGCAACGACAAAGCCTAGGTTGGCTTGGCTTGGCTTGGATGCACTAGCTATTGACCTCAACTAATGGTCAACACAATGGATTGTGCCAGCGTCGCAAAGCAATGGAAAACGGAATGGTGTACTCACCGCACCTGCCCTTCTGGTCGGGGGAACCTTCGATCCGGCTCGAAGGACCAAATGTTGGGGCTTACCCGTTCCTCGTCGAAGGGATTTTCCACCGTCTGGTAGCAGACGGCCCAGAAGATCTTGTACGCTGGAGCTCACCCACGGATGTTGTTGTTAGTTGGATGGATGCTGGACCGTGGTGCACTGGTGAACATCAGTGTGACGGATGTTGGTGGAATTAATCACTACCTTTCACTGCTCGGTCACCTTTCTTCGTAAAGATGTACTTGATGCACACGCGCATTTGGGCTTTGCACTACGGACTTGAGGTTTGTTCGGAATATATTGATATTCGCGTTTTACTTCACCGAACACGGGCGAAAACTACGGACGACTACTAACGGATTTTTCCCGCACACGACCGACAATATGACGATATCTTGATCGTTCCGAGGTATATTTGAGACTCCAGAACTGCTCACAATTTATCGTTCGTCAACCTATCTCATAACTGTATACACTGTCCGATGACCACTACTCTCGGACATCACACTAGGTGCGCTACGCGCGCTCTTCTTACACACAATCACATCTCGTCAGTAAGTTAGGGTTACTGATACGGTAAAATTCACTTTTCATTAGTTCCGAATTCATTCTTCATCACATGCATTACTGCTGGAGAACTCCTGCATTAATTTCCAGAGCTATAATGGAGAAATTCCCAGTAAAATCCTAGGGTGATTCTACGACAAATGCTGGAGGAATTCTTGGGCTAATTCTAAAGAAATTCCCTTGGTATTTTTTGGGGGTGCCCTGGAGGAATGCCTGGGGAGCTCCTGGACTCACTCTCAGGAACTTCAGGAGGGCTTCCCGTTGAACTGAAAATAAATAAACTGTGGGAAGCTACTCCTGTAGGAATTTCTGGAGAAAAATTCTAAACCAGTTCTAGAAAGTATCCCAGAAGAAATTTTAGTAGAACTCAAGGACAAAAACCCAGACGGAGTAGCTGGAGAAATACCAGGAAGGACTCCTAGTAGAATCTCATTAGAGGTTTTCCTGAAAGAACTACGGGAGAGTCCCAGAAAACCCTCCAAGGGGTTCTGGATAAATGTACATCAAACACACTGGAGAAAGTGCGCAGAAACAAAAACAAAAATAAATGACAACCGCTTCATACTGTGCGTGCGTTCGCGCAATATAAATTGCTGGTGCGCAGGCGCTATAGCCCGGTGAGCATTGTGTGCAGTGAGAACGAAGCGACAAAACCCTATCGAGTCTCGGCCGCGGCCCCGGCCCGGACCCAGTCTCGGCCCGTAGGTTTGAATATCCCTTAAAACGGTGCCACCCAGCGGTATGATCTCGCTAAATTCCACTAGTGAGTGGGTTTGGGTGTATGGCATCTAGGCGAATTGAATCTTCACCCAAAGAAAAGGATGCCTTGAGATAGATTCATAAACATTGCGCACAATTTGCCGTTCACTGTTGGCTCTGTCAAACGATGACCGCCGCCGCGACGCTGGACTTCGTTGCCATGCGCACGACGACCAACAGCAAGCAAACATGTAGTGTTGCCAGACAGTATTGCAATAAAAACATTGATTTATTTCACAAAATTTTGAATTCAAGATTGTGACAAAACTATGAAAAATACAATGTTGCACCAAAGGACAGTTTGGTAGCGTATCAAAAAATGAATGTTTTGTAGAAGAACATTTCTCACATTTATCACGTTTTTCACGAGTAAACTGTCAAAAAAGGTGAAAAGGGGGTACATTTTTAGGCACTTTTTACATAAAAGTCAAAATTTCTGCACTTAAATGACTTTTTATCAATTACCTGTCCAAAGAGCATTAAAAGACAAAGCTTTAAGCTTTCTATCCATGCGCTAAGATTGATTATACGGTTCATAGTTTCTGAGTTAGAGATGTTTAAAGATGGGGTAATTGATTAACACTAATGTTTGAATAACTCACTTAGCAGTGATTTCCCTGTAGAACAATTTTTTGCTGCAAATATGGTCTACTTTCACGTCCTTTCGGGTGTAACACGAATTACCAGTCACCCTGTATGCTTTATGGTCTGAAAACGATGTAACAAATCAGCACCAACATTTCAAAAGGGCGTAACTGCTTTTGCAACCAATGCCTTCTCACAGAGCTGTGGGTCGTATTTCATTCATCTCACGCAATTCACATCCATTAATCGAAAGAGGAGGATTTTATCTTTCTATTTGTGCTAGTGGATTTCTCGAGAGGGATGGGATACGCTCCAAAGCTTTGTGAGAAGGCATTGGTTGTTAATGCAGTTACGCCCTTTTGAAATGTTGGTGCTGATTTGTTACATCGTTTTCAGACCATAAAGCATACAGGGTGACTGGTAATTCGTGTTACACCCGAAAGGACGTGAAAGTAGACCATATTTGCAGCAAAAAATTGTTCTACAGGGAAATCACTGCTAAGTGAGTTATTCAAACATTAGTGTTAATCAATTACCCCATCTTTAAACATCTCTAACTCAGAAACTATGAACCGTATAATCAATCTTAGCGCATGGATAGAAAGCTTAAAGCTTTGTCTTTTAATGCTCTTTGGACAGGTAATTGATAAAAAGTCATTTAAGTGCAGAAATTTTGACTTTTATGTAAAAAGTGCCTAAAAATGTACCCCCTTTTCACCTTTTTTGACAGTTTACTCGTGAAAAACTTCACGGTGTGTCTGGTGGACAACATTAATTTAAAAAAATCGGTATCGCTAAGACACCCACCAAACGAAAGCTAAGGGTCCCCCCTTTCATGTGAGACTTAAAGGAGAAAGTTCTATCGGCGGGTCTAGAACAATTTTTTTTTTGAAAAAAATTTGATATTTATTCATTTTTTTCGAAGAACACATTTATGACAAAACACTGTTTTTCCATTGCAAGCATGATTTTCCGACGATATATTTTTATATTATGTTTATTATTCTTCACATAAAAGCACAATAGTACCATGTGAATGGGAAATCCAGGCGATGACAGTTTTGTGTTTATGGACAGTGTGGTGAAAGTACTAGAACATTGAGTATAAAATCGAGTGATATGCAGTTCCTTTGATTTCCAATCTAGATTCCAATAATGTGTTTGCATCCTATGACAGATGCATATACGTCTTTAGGGTCTCGTATTTGACTGGCACCAGCAGGTCACAAATCGACCACCTTTACAGCATATACCGTCATTTGGTTCTTCAGATTTGTGCTCTTGAAATTTCGGGGTGTGACTTCGTCACATATGCTCCTAAAACAGCTTCTCAACTTCAATGCGCGTCTGGTACTCAAGACACATGTTTTCTTTCGTCTTCTTCTTCTTCTTCTTCTTCTTCTTCTTCTTGGCGAAACGTCCCTACAGGGACAACGCATGCTTCTTAGCTTGTTTTATGAGCACTGTAGGAGATGTAATAAGAATAAATGAAATTGTTTGATTTGTTTGAAATTTTCTTATTTTATCTTCTACAAGCACTTTCACAGTTTTTAACTAAAAACTTCTTTTGCCAATTACTTTTGTGTGACTTGCTCGAAAATACTACATGCTCATTTAAGTCAAGGAAATTTCCTTCACGAAAAGGCCCTGGACTGACCGGGAATCGAACCCGTCATCCTCAGCATGGTTGTGCTGGGTACTCACGCCTTTGCAGATGTGGCTTTATGGACACTTTTCGTTATCAAAAACAAATCATCGGTGAACAAAATCGGTTTACTGTTCAGGTCACTCGTTGACGCCGGTTTCTATCTGGATGGTAGTTCATGAATATTTGAGAGCTTCATCTGATCTGCCTGATCTCTGGGTTTAACCCGCAAATATTCAGCAACCGCAGCAACTTTATGAGAAGTCTGAATGATGTTCAACCTGTTTCAATGTACTTCAGCTTCAGTGCAAACAAGCTGCTTGCCTTTGATCATTTTCCTGTAGCATCTAGAACACAACCGCAACGAGAAATTTCTTTCTGCGTCATCGGTAGTAGCGCTAGATCTGCCACGTTTGCCCATTATGAGAAGTAGTAGTTCTTGCAGAACTACATATTTCACAAATAAGGGCCGCAACTCCATGTAGAAGGTTTCAAATAATATGTAAGCTCATAGAGAGTAAATCTAATGGGTATATTCGCCACCATTGAATGGGATAAATTTAAAAGAGCAAGTCCGAACTTTTTTGTGGGGTAGTACTAACTGCTATCTCTGATATCTTTCAGAAAAAAAGTTTTCATAATATCAACAACCTGCAAGTAGAAACAAGAACAAGTTATGACATTTTCAATCCGTTATGATTAATATGTATGTGCTCAGACATATGTACTTTAATGTAAAACATGTATATATGTCAATAAAGCTGTAGAAATGAATGAAAAGTTGCTAACTCGTCTATTATGCCATGATGCTAGCAGAAGATGTGGAGCGGACCTGGTGCGATGGTTAGAACACTTGACTAACACGCCGAGGACCTGGGATCGAGTCCCACTCCCGACAAACTCGCAAAATGTGAGTTCTTCCTTCGGAAGGGAAGTGAAGCGTGGGTCCCGAGATGAACTAGCCAAGGGCTAAAAATCTCGTTAATACAGATTAAAAAAATAGCAAAAAAAAACAAACTATTGATAACCGACAGATTAGCACATTGTTCTTACTACATATACCGTTAGACATGTAGCATTAATTATTCTGTTTTTGTCAGTTGAGTAAGGCTACCTGTTCACAAAGGTATACTGTTACCAATATTTTTTACTGAACAAATCTAAAACAGTAAACATCAACTGCTTTCGATGATAATTGTGGCGGAAAAACATTTCTTCAAACACAAAACGTACTCTTTGGTCTGGTTTTCCTCGTCACTTAGGGGGTTCTTGTCGTAGTTGTATCTTTAAAAGTAAGGAGCTATACCTAACTGCAATAACTGCAGGAGCTATACCTAACTGCAATTAACTAAAAATGTTTAAGTCTTAGGTACCATAAAGGTGCACAAATTGAACAAATACCGGCATGTGATAATTCTAACCGAACCACGGCATACAAGGATATAAGACGATCACATTGATAAAATTGATGTGGAGTTCTAGATCGTTTTATTCATGCTTTTGAACGATTCAAATTGCATCATCAAGAAACTTTAAGTTTTCCGAAATGGATTACCTTCCAAATGTTGTGCCCCGTTATCCGAGCTACTTTGATGTATGTTCTATTTTTGTTGACATTACTCGGCCTACTTTGATCGTTAAACTGTTAAATCATAAGACACTGTCAATAAAAAATAAGAAAATTGCAGCCGCAATAACTACTTCCACATGTATAAAAGGCGAAGTTTATTTGTATACGTGTATGCCCAGATACTGCTGAAATTCTATTCAACTGCCTTAAATATTTTTTTTTGCACTTTATGTTTAAGCAATATTTTGTAAGGAAAATTTTTAATTTTTGATTTGACCCGTTTACTCTTTTAAAAGGACACGTTACTAATGGGCGACCTCATACAAGCCCATTTGGCTACAATCAAGGTTGAAAAAAGAAAAAACACAAGCCTCAATGATAATAATATTTGAAAAAAAAAATTGTTCTAGACCCGCCGATAGAACTTTCTTCTTTTAGGCTCAAATGAAAGAGGGGACCTTCAGCTTTCGTTTGGTGGGTGTTTTAGCGATACCGATTTTTTTTAAATAATTTTGTTCTACCAGACACACCGTGACGTGATAAATGTGAGAAATGTTCTTCTACAAAACATTCATTTTTTGATACGCTACCAAACTGTCCTTTGGTGCAACATTGTATTTTTCATAGTTTTGTCACAATCTTGAATTCAAAATTTTGTGAAATAAATCAATGTTTTTATTGCAATACTGTCTGGCAACCCTACATGTTTGCTTGCTGTTGGTCGTCGTGCGCATGGCAACGAAGTCCAGCGTCGCGGCGGCGGTCATCGTTTGACAGAGCCAACAGTGAACGGCAAATTGTGCGCAATGTTTATGAATCTATCTCAAGGCATCCTTTTCTTTGGGTGAAGATTTAATTCGCCTAGATGCCATACACCCAAACCCACTCACTAGTGGAATTTAGCGAGATCATACCGCTGGGTGGCACCGTTTTAAGGGATATTCAAACCTACGGGCCGAGACTGGGTCCGGGCCGGGGCCGCGGCCGAGACTCGATAGGGTTTTGTCGCTTCGTTCTCACTGCACACAATGCTCACCGGGCTATAGCGCCTGCGCACCAGCAATTTATATTGCGCGAACGCACGCACAGTATGAAGCGGTTGTCATTTATTTTTGTTTTTGTTTCTGCGCACTTTCTCCAGTGTGTTTGATGTACATTTATCCAGAACCCCTTGGAGGGTTTTCTGGGACTCTCCCGTAGTTCTTTCAGGAAAACCTCTAATGAGATTCTACTAGGAGTCCTTCCTGGTATTTCTCCAGCTACTCCGTCTGGGTTTTTGTCCTTGAGTTCTACTAAAATTTCTTCTGGGATACTTTCTAGAACTGGTTTAGAATTTTTCTCCAGAAATTCCTACAGGAGTAGCTTCCCACAGTTTATTTATTTTCAGTTCAACGGGAAGCCCTCCTGAAGTTCCTGAGAGTGAGTCCAGGAGCTCCCCAGGCATTCCTCCAGGGCACCCCCAAAAAATACCAAGGGAATTTCTTTAGAATTAGCCCAAGAATTCCTCCAGCATTTGTCGTAGAATCACCCTAGGATTTTACTGGGAATTTCTCCATTATAGCTCTGGAAATTAATGCAGGAGTTCTCCAGCAGTAATGCATGTGATGAAGAATGAATTCGGAACTAATGAAAAGTGAATTTTACCGTATCAGTAACCCTAACTTACTGACGAGATGTGATTGTGTGTAAGAAGAGCGCGCGTAGCGCACCTAGTGTGATGTCCGAGAGTAGTGGTCATCGGACAGTGTATACAGTTATGAGATAGGTTGACGAACGATAAATTGTGAGCAGTTCTGGAGTCTCAAATATACCTCGGAACGATCAAGATATCGTCATATTGTCGGTCGTGTGCGGGAAAAATCCGTTAGTAGTCGTCCGTAGTTTTCGCCCGTGTTCGGTGAAGTAAAACGCGAATATCAATATATTCCGAACAAACCTCAAGTCCGTAGTGCAAAGCCCAAATGCGCGTGTGCATCAAGTACATCTTTACGAAGAAAGGTGACCGAGCAGTGAAAGGTAGTGATTAATTCCACCAACATCCGTCACACTGATGTTCACCAGTGCACCACGGTCCAGCATCCATCCAACTAACAACAACATCCGTGGGTGAGCTCCAGCGTACAAGATCTTCTGGGCCGTCTGCTACCAGACGGTGGAAAATCCCTTCGACGAGGAACGGGTAAGTCCCAACATTTGGTCCTTCGAGCCGGATCGAAGGTTCCCCCGACCAGAAGGGCAGGTGCGGTGAGTACACCATTCCGTTTTCCATTGCTTTGCGACGCTGGCACAATCCATTGTGTTGACCATTAGTTGAGGTCAATAGCTAGTGCACCCAAGCCAAGCCAAGCCAACCTAGGCTTTGTCGTTGCGATTTGTAAGCGCGCAAATTGTACAGTAGGCTCCAAACTATTACGATTTCCGACCGTTTGCTCTGGCGAAGCAACGGTGTGTTTGATTGGGGGTAATTTATTACGATAAAATTGACCCAAATTTTGCTGCAATTTGAATTTGATTTTCATTTGCATGCATTTTGGTGGTGGTTTTGGTGGTGGTGGTGGACTTTTTACATAAAAGTCAAAATTTCTGCACTTAAATGACTTTTTATCAATTACCTGTCCAAAGAGCATTAAAAGACAAAGCTTTAAGCTTTCTATCCATGCGCTAAGATTGATTATACGGTTCATAGTTTCTGAGTAAGAGATGTTTAAAGATGGGGTAATTGATTAACACTAATGTTTGAATAACTCACTTAGCAGTGATTTCCCTGTAGAACAATTTTTTGCTGCAAATATGGTCTACTTTCACGTCCTTTCGGGTGTAACACGAATTACCAGTCACCCTGTATGCTTTATGGTCTGAAAACGATGTAACAAATCAGCACCAACATTTCAAAAGGGCGTAACTGCTTTTGCAACCAATGCCTTCTCACAGAGCTGTGGGTCGTATTTCATTCATCTCACGCAATTCACATCCATTAATCGAAAGAGGAGGATTTTATCTTTCTATTTGTGCTAGTGGATTTCTCGAGAGAGATGGGATACGCTCCAAAGCTTTGTGAGAAGGCATTGGTTGTTAATGCAGTTACGCCCTTTTGAAATGTTGGTGCCGAACAAGCGACCTAGAAACATAAATTCGATATAAACGCGACGCAGAGTTCGGGCGAATAAATCTGTTTTCAACGATGTTCCTATGCAAACAATCCCACGTATCTGAAAGCTGTAAATTCTCTACCAACTGTTTAAAAGACATGCTGAAATTACTTGACCCAGTGGCATCTTTAGCAGCGATCATACAATTAAAATCGGCGCCCAGTATAATGTGGTCGGCTGAATTTTGCAGGTAGAATGGCAATTGCTCTCTGAACAGTTTTTCACGCGCAGCAATGTTCTGGGTGCCAGAATGTGCATAAACGTTACGGATTGTAACAGACTCAGCAACTTTGACTGTTAGAATTCGGCTGTTTAGGCTTCTCTGAATATTGGAATAGGGTATATGCGATTTAATAGCGATAGCGGTTCCTCTTTTATCCTCGTCAATATTAAAAATAATGTTGAAACCAGGGACACGCGAATTGGCAGACCAAACCTCTTGCAAAAGGACAATATCAAACTCGAGTAGACGAACAAAAGACCGGAGAGAAGCAATTTTGTTTTCGTTTGAGACGGCGTTTAAGTTTATGGAACCAATATTGTAACTAATAATCGGTGAGTGATTCATTTTAAAATGTTACATAACGAGAAACCGACATACTCGCGGCTGACTCGAGGTTAATAGTTGGGATTGGATTGAGGTTTGTGTTAGTACTGTATAATTAGTATATCGGATAGCTTGTAGAAATTCATTAGTGTTTTAAACAGAATCGACAGCAACTTTCGGAGAAGAGTCCAATTTTTGCTTTTTTGGACCACCCCTACCACGTTTCACTTTTGTGAATGGTCCACTTTCAGTGGACGATTCGTTACTCTCGCTTTCGGAAATCTCCAAGAAGATGGATTTGGATGAGATAGGATTTGAGGGAATCTTGAACGCACTCACGTGACCAGGGGCGGCAAGGTAGTCATCCGGTTGATTCATCGTAGTCTTTTGAGTGGATTGATCATCCACCATGGGGCAGACAACAGCAGCAGCAGCAACGACGACGGTGGGGGCGGTGGAGATGACGGCAGCGGTGACGGCGGCAGGAGTGGCGATACTAGTGGTGACAGGGGATCCATCGGCGGCATCGGTAACAACGGCGATAGAAATAGGCTCCACGGTGTTTTCTGTTGTTTCGTTCTCCTCCATTCGTTCAAGGTACTTCGAGGGTGCGGAAACGTTTGCGGCGTGCGGCGTAACTGCTTCAACAGCTGCTACGTGTGCACGAGCGACCGAGCGGCATCGTTCAGCTGATTTAGATTAGTACCCACGAACTCTGGCATGAGCGAGCCTACATTTGGGTTCCGATTCAACACGCTGGCGTAACTGGACTTGTTTTGTGCTGCTTTCAGTCTGTTGTTCAGGTCGATCTTTTGTCCCAACAACTTTTTATTCTCGACACATGTACTCCGTGGGTGTGATGGATGCTTTATGGTCTGTATGCTTTATGGTCTGAAAACGATGTAGCACCAACATTTCAAAAGGGTGTAACTGCTTTTGCAACCAATGCCTTCTCACAGAGCTGTGGGTCGTATTTCATTCATCTCACGCAATTCACATCCATTAATCGAAAGAGGAGGATTTTATCTTTCTATTTGTGCTAGTGGATTGCTCGATAGGGATGAGATACGCTCCAAAGCTTTGTGAGAAGGCATTGGTTGTTAATGCAGTTACGCCCTTTTGAAATGTTGGTGCCGAACAAGCGACCTAGAAACATAAATTCGATCTAAACGCGACGCAGAGTTCGGGCGAATAAATCTGTTTTCAACGATGTTCCTATGCAAACAATCCCACGTATCTGAAAGCTGTAAATTCTCTACCAACTGTTTAAAAGACATGCTGAAATTACTTGACCCAGTGGCATCTTTAGCAGCGATCACACAATTAAAATCGGCGCCCAGTATAATGTGGTCGGCTGAATTTTGCAGGTAGAATGGCAATTGCTCTCTGAACAGTTTTTCACGCGCAGCAATGTTCTGGGTGCCAGAATGTACATAAACGTTACAGATTGTAACAGACTCAGCAACCTTGAGTGTTAGAATTCGGCTGTTTAGGCTTCTCTGAATATTGGAATAGGGTATATGCGATTTAATAGAGATAGCGGTTCCTCTTTTATTCTCGTCAATATTAAAAATAATGTTGAAACCAGGGACACGCAAATTGGCAGACTCAACCTCTTGCAAAAGGACAATATCAAACTCGAGTAGACGAACAAAAGACCGGAGAGAAGCAATTTTGTTTTCGTTTGAGACGGCGTTTAAGTTTATGGAACCAATATTGTAACTAATAATCGGTGAGTGATTCATTTTAAAATGTTACATAACGAGAAACCGACATACTCGCGGCTGACTCGAGGTTAATAGTTGGGATTGGATTGAGGTTTGTGTTAGTACTGTATAATTAGTATATCGGATAGCTTGTAGAAATTCATTAGTGTTTTAAACAGAATCGACAGCAACTTTCGGAGAAGAGTCCAATTTTTGCTTTTTTGGACCACCCCTACCACGTTTCACTTTTGTGAATGGTCCACTTTCAGTGGACGATTCGTTACTCTCGCTTTCGGAAATCTCCAAGAAGATGGATTTGGATGAGATAGGATTTGAGGGAATCTTGAACGCACTCACGTGACCAGGGGCGGCAAGGTAGTCATCCGGTTGATTTATCGTAGTCTTTTGAGTGGATTGATCATCCACCATGGAGCAGACAACAGCAGCAGCAGCAACGACGACGGTGGGGGCGGTGGGGGCGGTGGAGATGACGGCAGCGGTGACGGCGGCAGGAGTGGCGATACTAGTGGTGACAGGGGATCCATCGACGGCATCGGTAACAACGGCGATAGAAATAGGCTCCACGGTGTTTTCTGTTGTTTCGTTCTCCTCCATTCGTTCAAGGTACTTCGAGGGTGCGGAAACATTTGCGGCGTGCGGCGTAACTGCTTCAACAGCTGCTACGTGTGCACGAGCTGACCGAGCGGCATCGTTCAGCTGATTTAGATTAGTACCCACGAACTCTGGCATGAGCGAGCCTACATTTGGGTTCCGATTCAACACGCTGGCGTAACTGGACTTGTTTTGTGCTGCTTTCAGTCTGTTGTTCAGGTCGATCTTTTGTCCCAACAACTTTTTATTCTCGACACATGTACTCCCTGGGTGTGATGAATTGGTGCAATGCTTGCACCATTGCGGTTGGTTGCGGTACGAGATTAGAGTTTCTTCATCACAGATTGTCACAAAAGACTTGATGTGCCGTCGTAGAATGACTTTAGCCACCCTCACTCCGGACGATATGCCTTTGAAGGCGAAGTTTTCCCCCCACACTCGCTCCTTGATGGACACTACATCACCGAATTGCTGTAGATAAGTAGCGATGTCCTCGTTCCGAACATTTTCGGACAGGTCGTGAATTTTTATCTCCACACCCCCGTCATCCATCGCCAGAGAAACTACGATTTTGGTCTTGTTCACTTCAAACTCGTGTCGGTTGTCGTGGCGTTCGACCGCATCTTGGGCAGTCTTCAGATCACGGCACTTCACATGCGCGCAGTTTTGCGCATGGTTCATCTGCAAACGCAGCACTTGGTCCACAGTGAGACCGATTGTCTCATGGATGAAGGCATGGATTTCCTCAAAAGAGGGACGTTTGACAAAGTTCGATAAGTCTACCTTGAAGGTATTTTCACGGGCACGCACGGTGGTCATGGTTGCTAACGCGGTTGATAGCACAAGAGTTATAGTCGTCAGAAGGACTGACGCAATAAACGTTCTCCACACCGTAGTGGGAGACACAGCACAAAGCGAAAAAGCGATACGAAGCGAGATTGAAAACACGTTTGGTCGTAGCGAGAGCTTGAACCTAACTTTTGAATCAAACATGGAGAAATAATAGTATGATTTCATTGAAAATCTGGACACGAATGCCAACTTATTTGGTAAAGTGTCTTTAATAAAATATAAAAATAATAATAATTAAAAATCATGCAAAAATGAAACAAAAAACGTATACCTTTTTTAAATTGGATGCACCATATTTGTTTACGCCTCCGCTCAATATCCATTTTCTCCGAATTTCAAATGAATTTGGTTACATACGGTGTTTGGTAATAAATTTGTTAATAAATAAAGAAAAGTCATAATTTATTAAAACTTTACACATATTGATTGAAGATCAATTTATTGCTTGCGTGCTTATAAGAGACATATTTTCTCGTAGATAACGCCGAAAATTTTGTAATTAAAAAAACCTATATCCTTAAATAATACATACTTTCCGAATTTTTGTTTCTTTTTGCCGAGGTCAGCACCATCAAGCAGTCTACAAAATGTTTTAATACCGAAAATCAGTATAATAGTCTCATATTGAATTTTGAGATCAATACTCAGACAGCCCAGTCCGGAAAGTAAAATTATGTGTATACATAAAGACATCATTCACGCGGATATAATTACATTTTATACATTCTTTTCTCAAATAATTAATTCAATAATCTCAATTTTGTACAGTTACACCAGCTTTTTTTTTGCACAGGTCGATTTTTGCTATTGCAACAGGATAAAAACTGACTAAGTTATAGCAAAAAAAAAAAAATAAAACGGCCCAGGCAAAACAACAAGCGGGTGCATTTTATCTTTCTGCTATTATCCAGCTTTCCACGCTCGCCATAATGGCGGATGCTATAAAACAATTTGACAGCATCTGTGCCCGAGGAAAAGCAACGCCTTATTTCATGCATAGCAACCTTTGATAAACACATTTTTCCCCTGCCAACGGAAAACAAAAGAGTCACAATTCCAGAGGTTCGTTATCGTATCCTAAAAAAAATCAGTTTAAAAAAATGTAAATAAAAAGAAAATCGGGTTAAGTACGGTTCCTTTGAATTCCACTAAGAATTTGCATCCTTTGACAGATACGTATTTCGACCTCAACTGTAAGGTCGTCTTCAGTGTCTTGTACTTGACTCGACTCGAGTCAAGTACAAGACACTGAAGACGACCTTACAGTTGAGGTCGAAATACGTATCTGTCAAAGGATGCAAATTCTTAGTGGAATTCAAAGGAACCGTACTTAACCCGATTTTCTTTTTATTTACAGATATTCCCCTAACAAGCCCAGGTTAATCATCATAAAAAAATGTATTTTTCTTCTAGCGTGAAAACTCGCAATATGTCTGTCGGGATCGGAAACCGACGAAACGGAATGCTCGGCTCCTCGCTACAAACATTATCATACTAAGTCATACTTTCTTTCGCGCACACTGGAACGCCAACCGAAGGCAAAGGCAAGGTTCTAGCCAGGCTCGTTTATTTTATGAGCCCCACTACAGTGGAGTACTCACGAACACTGCTTAAGGTCAACCTTTCGCGCTGTGTATATCCATTATGTCATTTTTACAAAAGTTATGCAATATATTTTTAATTTTTGTGGACAACCTTTACAAGACAAGACCGCGCCTTAGACAGACAAACAGCACTTTTAAGCCATTGAAAACCGGATTGTGTCCAAAATAACATACCCTTGTTTGATTTTTTAAATTTCTCTAGAAGATTGTTAAATTTATGTGCTAGTATTTCTTCGTCATACATTGTCAAAACTTTGAAGTGATTATTCAAATTTATTTGGTAAAGTTTGAATATGACATTGACTGACACATTGTTACTGGTAGCTTATCTAAGGACAGTCGCCCTAGCTTCGAGAAAATCACTGTGAGGCCCCTCCATGGACACACGTGGCTGGCACCGTCTACTTTGGGAACTGTTGACTGCTTGTCATATTCTTGTTCAGGACGATCAGGAATTACCCTGGGGAACCGTCTGATAGTCCCTCGATTTTTACTACGGCGCTCGCAACCTCCCATCCGATGTTGATCACCAACGCAGACCTTCTGGCCACTCGTGGGCACCGCGTAAACACCACCATGACAAACCCGCTACCGCTATTCAGATACCGGCTTATTGCTGCGACGGACAAGGTCTCACAGCCTACAACATTTACGAATCCGCCGATCCATGCTATTGTTGAACAGTCAAATTCTCACTGTCACCGTGTCGCACACGACCTACGAAGAATCTCGTGAAGAGCTCTGTTACCGACGGGTAACATTTCCCGTAACGTTTTAGTTTATGGAGTGCGGGAATTTAGTGTGACGTAGGCGCTAGCTCGCAATGATAATTTTTTTTCTGTGTCTGAGCGGTGACGTATATACGGATAAAAATACACCGCCTGAGTGCAGTGGGTGGCGGCCTCCACTGAACCCAGTTGTGTGGAAAAGGATGACCCGAGAGAATGAGCGTCCCTTTGAAGAGAAGTTAGGTTCGGCGAGAAAATCATCGTGACAGACCAACAACGGATTCAAGATTTTGCCAAGCGTCGTATTTCGGCGCAATCCCAAGCCTCGTGAACATCTCTTCAGGCTGAAGCCATCACTATCTTGGACATTCTTCCAGCACTCGGTCGTCGAAAGCCGGCCATTTTGGAGTAAAGCACGGACAAGTCCACGTGTTCGTAGCTACACCGGGTCGGCCTGAATGCCCGCGTCCGGCTATTCCGAGAACATTTCCTCCGGGCGAAGCCATCACCAAAAGTTTCACGCCCGGCCGTCAAAAGTCGGTCGTTTCGGACTGAAGCAAGGGAACATCCACAACGGTAAAAATTTTCCAAATGGGGGAGAACGTGCCTCTGTAGCCGGCCGGCCTACTGAAGGGCGCATCCACGCGTCCGAAGCCCCACCAGGTAGGCCGGTCTACCCGATCCCGGCCGCCCGGTTGCATTTCCTCGAGCTTGGACTGCTCCCCGCCGCTGCCACCGCCACTGCTCCAAGCTACCACCGTCGTTGCCTCGCCGCTTACCACCGACCCAAGTAACACACATGTTATATAAAAGTTACGACAGCGCAAGTATAGAAGTATATTTTACGTTATTTCAACACAATGTTAGAATTACGTAAAATAAACTTCCATACAACCAAAACAGATAGACCACGTGCTGGTCGACGGGCGACATTTCTCGGACGTCATAGATGTGAGGTCCTACAGAGGCCCGAACATCGACTCGGATCATTATCTTGTAGCCGCTAAAATTCGGGCGCGATTATCCAGCGTCACGAGTTCAAGAAACAACAGGACGATGCGTTTCAATATCCAGCGCTTGTCAGCCGAAGGGGTTGCTGCACAGTACCATCAGAAGCTAGACGAGAGGATAGGAGAGACCAACGGATCTGGAGATGTCAACAGCTTGTGGGGAAGTATCCACGAAGCAGTGACAACAACAGCGCAAGAGGTGATTGGTACCGCTCAGCGACGCCAACGTAATGGTTGGTTTGACGAGGACTGCAAACGAGCGACGAACGAAAAGAATGCCGCCAGAAGTCGAATGCTAGTGGCCGGTACCCGGCAGAACAGAGAGCGGTACAGGGTTGCAAGAGCAGAAGAGAAACGAATCCACCGCAGGAAAAAACGGCAACACGAAGAGAGTGTTATTGCTGAAGCGCAGGAAAGTATGGACAGGAACGATATGCGGAGATTTTATGCAACTGTCAATGGCGCGCGGCACAAGACTGCGCCAGTGCCCGCCATGTGCAATGACCGGGAAGGAAATTTGCTGACAGACAAAACAATGGTGGCAGCCAGGTGGAAGGAGCACTTCGAAGATATGTTGAATGGTAGCAGCGAAGGAGCACCCAGGAACAGGATTAACATAATGGATGACAGTCAAGCAGTGGAACCACCAACACTGGATGAGGTTAAAAAGGCCCTTAAGGAGCTGAAAAACAGCAAGGCTGCTGGGAAGGACGAGATCCCGGTCGAACTTCTTAAGTACGGAAGCGAGCAGCTACATCAATCAATCCATCAGATTATTATAAAGATTTGGGAGGATGAAGAATTGCCCACTAGTTGGTTGGATGGCCTCATATGCCCAATCTACAAGAAAGGGCACAGACTGGAGTGTGCCAATTACAGAGGGATTACCCTTTTAAATTCGGCGTATAAGATACTGTCGCGTGTCCTGTTCAACAGACTGCGACCTCTTGAGGAGTCCTTCGTCGGCGAATACCAGGCTGGTTTTCGTGAGGGCCGATCAACGACGGATCAAATGTTTACCCTGCGGATGATCCTAGATAAATTTCGGGAATATAACTTGCAGACTCACCATCTGTTCATTGATTTTAAAGCAGCGTACGATTCAGTAAAAAGAAATGAGCTTTGGCAGATAATGTCAGAACATGGTTTTCCGGCGAAACTAATTAGGCTGATACGCGCAACGCTGGATGGATCAAAATCAAGTATTCGGATCGCGGACGAAGTGTCTACGTCGTTTGTGACCTTGGATGGATTGAAGCAGGGGGATGCTCTTTCAAATTTATTGTTCAACATTGCACTCGAAGGAGCGATTAGGAGGTCAGGCGTGCAGAGGAATGGCTCTATCATCACACGGTCGCACATGCTCCTCGGTTTTGCGGACGATATTGATCTCATCGGCATCGATCGTAGGGCAGTGGAGGAAGCTTATGCTCCTCTGAAGAGAGAGACAGCGAGGATAGGCTTGACGATTAACTCTACCAAGACGAAGTACATGATAGCGGGTAGAGACAGAAGCAGGCCTGGTGGTGTTAGTGCTGAGGTAGTGATTGATGGGGAAGTGTTTGAAGTTGTTGAAGAATTTGTTTATCTTGGAACACTTGTGACATGTGACAATGACGTTTCCCGTGAAGTGAAAAGGCGTATTGCAGCTGCGAATAGGGCCTTTTACGGATTGCGTAGCCAGCTTAGGTCCCGTAACTTGCAAACGCAAACAAAATTCGCTCTGTATAAGACGCTGATTCTTCCGGTTGCCCTCTACGGTCACGAAGCGTGGACGTTAAAAGAGGTAGACCGAAAAGCTTTTGGAGTTTTTGAGCGCAAAGTGCTGCGGACAATTCTCGGTGGGAAACAAGAAAATGGAGTGTGGCGCAGACGCATGAATCACGAGTTGTACCAAGTGTACGAAGATGCGAATATTGTCAAACGTATAAAATACGGCAGACTTCAGTGGGCTGGACACGTAGTGCGAATGTCGGAAGAAAGAATAGCGAAAACAATATTCAGCAGAGAACCCGGTAGAGGTAGGCGACTCCGTGGGCGACCGCGAACTCGCTGGCTGCACGCGGTTGAAGAAGATCTACGATCCCTACACGTTCGGGGAAACTGGAGGAACATCGCCCAAGACCGACGAAGATGGTGCTCTACTATACGCTCGGCATTGGAGTAAAGTTACTTTGTAGCCAACAAGGTATCAAGGTAGGTACAACCAAAACTTGCGCTGTCGTAACTCTATTATAACATGTGTGTTGCTTGGGGAAGATTCCACCCCATCACTGAAGCCACCAGCACCGCTCTTGAAGACGCGTGTCTGCTCAGGCTCGGTATTATACGGATCTTCAATAAACCGCTCAACCGTGAGCATTGCGAGTAGTTAGGATTCTGCACTCCGAAAGTTCCCCTTTCAACCGTTCGCCCTGAGCCCGGATCCAGAAGAGGCAGTAAGAGCCGTCGGCTTAGACCAGCAGCCTGGGCATTTGGGCCGGTTTCTCTACGAAACCGAGCCGATATGTTTCAGGTCCAAAAACCAGGGACTTAAAACTCTTTCGCAAAAGACGTCCCTGTGGAAAGCTAATTGCATCTCGACGTGCCGGAACTGCCCGCAGCTCCAAACACCACACAACGAATCGCTATTCAATCCATTGTCGTCGCTGTCTTCTGATCATCCACCGGCCGCGACCTTCGGTGCTTCAAAACCATCATTCTCAACAATCCCAGTCGCCTTACTAACAGGTCTCCCACCGAAATTTCTGAACGATGATCAGGAAATATTGCAAGTTTTCAGGCTAGAAGATTTTTTTTTTTGAAAATAATTTCTTAGACATATGCAGAGAATATAAATGAAAATCAATAAACTTATTTCAGATTTACCGATTATTGAAAAGCTTTTTTTCTGGCTAGGATAATGAAGTTCCGAATTTTTGCCTGTTTATTTTCCGTTGACAAGGAGAAATATGTTTATCAAAGGTTGCTATGGATGAAATAAGTCGTTGCGTTATTTGGGGCACATATACTGTCAAATTGTTTTATAGCATCCGCCATTATGGCGAGCGTGGAAAGCTGGATAGATGAAACGATCATTTCACTACCCTCATCCAAAGAAGCGCTTCAACATACAAGCGACTTCATCGATCAAATCACGCGAGTCGTTGATGCGCACGAAATAGGCGAAAAAGGATGTGAAAACAACATGCGCACCCTCATTGAAAACCTCATGCACTATGGCCTATCAAACATCCCTCTTCTCATTTCATAACTTATCGCATCCGATCCCATCGCACCTCACCCACTATGGCCACACCCTAAAGCACGTTTAACAGATCTCCTGCTCAACTGAATGGACACTGACATTCCAATTGGAATTCCAATTGGACCAAATATTTGTCGTCGAGGTGAGCATTGCACCCTCCAACACTTGGGAACAGGACAACTTATCTTAAACATGTTGCAACGACAGCTGTAAATAATGAATGTATCGGAATTGAAAGACGTCTTGATAGGTTGAGTAACGATAGTGGAATGACAAATTTATTAAATAACTAAATATCATGGCATACTACAAATGCTCCAGTCAATCGCGGATTGCTTCGACTCCAACACTCCTCCCTAATCCTCGATTCCTATTTGTAGCTTCATCGCCTTCAAGTTCTGATGCGCCAAAGGTTTGGTGAAACCGTCAGCTTGTTTCTTGGTGTTGATGTACTTTAGCTCGATCGCACCGTTTTCCAGAGAGTCGTGTACAAAATGGTATCGTATGTCGACGTGCTTCGTCCGGGAGTTATACGATCCATTCTTCGCAACGCAGATCGCAGATTGATTGTCGCACAGGATATCGACCTTCCGCTTGCCGAAAATCTGCTCCAGCATGTTCTGCCACCACAACGCCTCTTGAATGGTCCGGGACATCGCCATGTACTCGGCCTCGCATGACGATAACGCAACCGTCGGCTGACGTTTCACGCTCCAGGAAATTGCGCCACCTTGCATTATGAAGACGTAGCCCGTCGTCGATTTCCGGGTGCCGACGTCTCCTCCCCAATCTGCGTCTGTGTAGCCTGCAATGTCCGGGTTCCCTTCCTTTTTGTAGCACAAGCGGTTGCCAGCAGTTCCTCGCAGGTCTCGGAAGATTCGTTTCACCGCCTCCCAGTGCTGCCGTCCTGGATTGCTGCTGTACTGGCTTACAGCGTTTACGGCGTAGCTAATGTCCGGTCTTGAAATTTGGGACAGGTACGTCAAACTTCCGATGGCTTCTTTGTACGGTACCTTCTTCATGTCGTCTTCTTCCTCCTTCGTTTTCGGGCACATTGACTTCCCCAATCGTAGACTCGGCTCGAACGGCGTAGCCGCGGCATGACAATCCGCCATTCCGTACTTCTCCAGCATCGCTTCAATGTAGTGTTCTTGATGTAGATTTACTTCACCTTTAACACGATCTCTTCTTATTCGCAGGCCCAGGCAGTGCTTCGCCTCGCCGAGGTCCTTCATCTGGAACCAGCTGCACAGGAACTTCTTCAGGGCCTTCTTCAGCTTCTTGTTGTTCGTGAATATTAGGAAATCATCCACGTACACCGTCAAGAACAGCATCCGGTTGCCTTCGACCTTGTAGTAAAGGCATGGATCCACCTTCGACCGCTCCAGTCCGAATTCTCGTAGGGCCACGTCCAGTTGCTGATTCCATACCCGGCTGGACTGTTTTAGGCCGTACAGCGCTTTCTTCAGTCGGCATACCTTCATCGAGTCCACGCTGAACCCCTCTGGCTGGTCCATGTACAGCTCCTCTTTGCCCAGCGTACCTTGCAAGAATGCAGATACGGCGTCCATTTGCTCGATGTCCAAATTGTGCTTCGCAGCCATCGCCATCAGGTACCGAATCGTTGAGTACCTTACCACAGGAGCATAAACTTCCTCGAAATCTATGCCTGGCCGCTGCGAACAGCCCTTGACGACTAAACGGGCCTTGTACCGCTCAATCCGCCCGTCGACGCCTCGCTTGGTTTTGAAAACCCACTTATTTTGGATGGCCTTTCGATCGTTCGGCAGCTCTTCCAGCACCCAGGTGTTGTTGCCTTCCAGAGCTTGGATCTCCTCTCGCATGGCTTCAATCCAATGGTCCCGATCTGGCCGCTTCAGCACTTCACTGTATGAAGTTGGATCGCTCAGCTCTGCCGGCCGGTGCACTTCTCCTCGGTCATCACGGTGTGTCTGTTGGGAAACGTTTTGGCGAGTATGTGTGCTATACGAAACAAAATTACTATACTTACCTGGACGGTGGCGCTCCCGACCGCTGCGCCTTAACCCATGCTCTAGGATAGCTGGGTTTACTGATTGCGGTGGGAGCGCAATGGCATCATTGTCGTCGGCGTCTTCAAAGTCGGTGTCCGATGAGCTGCCCTCCGAAGGTTCCGCCGGAGCAGTTGCTCCTCCCGAAATCGATCCACCACTTGCTACTTCCGGTTCATCCAGACGGCGATCTGGCACCCTCACTACTGGTGCTTCTTCGATCCATTCCGGAAATTCAATCTCGATGAACTCGACTGGATCCTTCTGTGCTCCGAACTCGCTGCGTTCTTCATTCACGATGATGACGTCACGACTGATGACAATGCTGTCCCTCTCCGGATCGTATACCCGGAAGCCTTTGGTATCTTCAGCATAGCCCATAAAGACACACTTGATGGATTTTGCGTCTAGCTTCCTCCGCTTCTGTTTCGGTTGATGGACCATCGCTGTTGCACCGAATATCTTCAAATGGCCCAGATGTGGCTTCTTGCCCGTCCACGCTTCTTCCGGTGTCATTTCTACTGCCAGCGCTCGTGTTGGGCTACGGTTGATGAGGTAAACCGCCGTGTTCACCGCCTCCGCCCAGAACCGTTTGGGCAGATTCGCATCGTTCAGCATGCTCCTCACTCTGTCCAGTATGGTGCGGTTCATCCGCTCGGCTATCCCGTTTTGCTCGGGAGTGTAAGGGGCAAGTCTTCTGGTGTCGCACCCCGTCACGAGCCATGCTTGCCTTGAATCTTAAATTCACGTACTCGCGACCGTTGTCGCTGCGTAGGACTTTCAGCTTGTTGCCCGTCTGGCGCTCCGCCATAGCCTTGAACTCTTCATATGCTTCGAGGGCTTGGTCCTTTGTCTCGAGTGTGTAGATCACCACCTTCCTCGTTGCATCGTCGATGAAACTCATGAAGTATCGGCTGCCGCCGATCGAGGAAACTTCAAACGGCCCGCACAGATCCGTGTGAACAATCTCTAGCTTCTCTTTCACCCGACTCTCGCTAGAAGGAAACGAATCTCGTGAGTGCTTACCTTGGATACAGGCAACACATTCCAGGTTATCGGAATTCATGAATTGGATTCCGTCCGCCATCCTTTGGAGCTTCTGCAAACCTTGCTTGTTAAGGTGCCCCAGTCGCCTGTGCCACATGGTCATGTCTGCAGCCGTGTACGCTCGGTTGACCTCGCGCCGGTTGAGCCGGTACAATCCTCGTTCCGCAATCCCCGATGCGAAAACTTCTCCGTCCTGGGTTAGAACTTGGCATCCTTGCTTCGTGAAAAGCACTTCGAATCCCTTGGCACAAATTTTACTCACGGATAACAGGTTTGCCGCCAAGTCTGGAACTTCCAGTACCTCTTGCAAGGCCACGTCACCTTCAACGCAGTCCAAGTTGACCGTACCTCTTGCTTGCGACCAGGGTCGTGCAATTTCGAAAGGAAAACATGCCGTACGACGACTGTAGCAAATCGTTTCCCATGCGAACGGACTGCTGTGATGCTTCATCTCTCACCCAGCAACACACTCGTTCGTTGCTGCTACAGAAACAAGTGTGTATGAAACATGGGATGATACACTTGGATTTTCCTTTCATTTATGAGTCATTGAAATACTTCAACATGCTAAAAACACTATTTAAACCACATTTTTAAATAGTGGTTGTGGTATTTTGGGATCCTCACTTCTTGACAGGTTGACTAATAATGGCTCTTCAAACATCACGGCCTACTAGGCAGTATTATAAATCACCACATCTCCTTTTCTTCCAAGTGAAGTGAGAGAAAGTTTCCAAAGATGTTCCCAAACAGAAGCGTCAGAGAGAGCCTCTCTTCTGCAGATAGGACCTTTAGACATGTTTGGCCTGTAATGTAGTCATAGCTACAGTTATCTATTCAAAATCGAAAATTCAAACTCGAAAACTGAATTCTAACTAGATCTTCGACAATATTCGCGTGAGCATAAATAAAGTATACTGTACAGTACACTACTTTTCCAATAATGTGGAGTTTGTACATCCACTGTACTTGACAGCTTGACTAATAATAACCTTCCCGTACGCATCGCCTACTCAGCAATATGCTAAACTACCACATCTCCTTTTCTTCAATGGAAAATATGTAGTTAATCATTATTTTCAATGTTGCTAACCACCATCTTATCAAGTACTTTTGTTTGTTCTCGATGCTGATCATCGAGAAACTATTTAAAGCCTGACTCAAGGCCTGACCGAGCCTGACTGAACTATGTACACTGGCAGTGGATTTTTCAATATGCCAACGTTAAAAAGGGACACTTAAAAATGTAACTTGTCTATCAATTAGGCTAACTTTATGGCATAACTCATTCTTAGCTCAAGACCTCAGACAATTTTCATTTAGGAATTCTCAGTTTTTGGGCTTCCACGTTACATTAACGCGCCTTTGCACTTCCGCCGGATCAAGCAAATCGAATCTGCCGATACGGCGGAGAGGCGCATAATCTTGTCCCCAAAACACTATTTTCACTTCCTATTCTCGTTGACGATTGATTGACCGATCGCACAATCGGATTTCGAAACATACTGATCGGCCGTACCCGTGTGTCTATAGCTGGGGCTACCGATTTAGAACCGCTGGCGCTCCTGTTACTCTGATGCAATCTCTCTACGCTACTTTTCCGTTTCTCTTTCTGTCTGGTCCGATCAGATACTATCCGTCGGGATCAAACAGAACATGCTTTCGCTGGACGCAACGAATCGAATCCGTCGCTCCAGCGGCGAGCTATTTTACAACTACCGGACCCGACAGTTCGAAACTGCCGCTTCGGTTGCTCCCATCTAAGGTGAGCAGACAGCCTGATCCGGCGAATCGAATTCGTCGCAAAGGCAAGCCCCCTTTTAAGGCGGACTTTTTCAAACAACCTGACCCGATGGATCGAATCCATCGCTGAGGCAACTTCCCTCCTACGGCGAAGTTTTTTTTACTGAACAGCCTGACCCAACAGATCGAATCTGTCGCTAAGGCAGTCCCCTTTCAAGGTGAACTTTTCAACCAGCCTGACCCGGTGGATCGAATCCACCGCTAAGGCGACAACCTGACCCGACGGATCGTATCCGCCGCTAAGGTAGCTGCCTCTTAGGCGAGCGTTTAGAACGTTTTTTATTTAACACCAACTTACTCGTACTTCGACTTTCTATCGTTGGACTTCATTGACCGGGACGACACGTTAAAACTTGATTGCTTCTGATCTGGTTCTGCATCTGGTCTGGTACTGGTATGGATACGCAATCCCAAAAGTGCTTTCTCGCAAACCCGTGTTGAGCTTGATTCACATCGGCATCCGTGCTGTTTTGGCTGTTGGCTCGCCGTGAAAAATTTTCCGTTTTTTTTTTGTCAGACCATTGACGACGCAGATATTCCTTCAGAGGTCTCCGGAGTGCTGCCGAGCTTCAATGATGATTCAGAAAATTACACCTCGTGGGCGTTTGCAATCAACATGCCCCTGTTTCGTGAAGGAACATGGGACGCCGTAACGCGGCAGGAAGAGGATCCGCCATTTCCCTTCGAGCTCTCGCCACTATCTGCCTAAGCATTGAGCCAGTGAACTACAGTCTGGTTCAAAGTGCAGAAACGGCGAAATTCAGCGTGGACGAACCTGCAGAACGCCTTTCAGGACGACGGATTGACCCGGCGGAAAGGCCTGCTTCGGAAGCTGACCAGCATACACACCAAATTTTTTTCGCTGAAAATCAGCAAAGTTTTGCTGAATTTTGCCGAGCTGAAATTTCAGTAATCCGTTCAGCAATAAAAATTACTGAATTTTTCAGCAATTTCGGATGTCATCGTAAACGTCAAAAGTTTACTGAAAGATCAGCAAATTTTTGAGGATTGCTGAAAATTCAGTGATTTCGACCGACGTGGGATTCGGTACCACATTGCTGATGGAATTCAGTAAATTGAATCAAAGTATAATAAAATCGACTTTTTCTTTATTGAAATTGTGGAGTTTGTGTTTTGAACGAGAAAACTGCGTTCGAATTGTTGATGATGACAATGGTTTCAATGACGAATTATTGGTATTTTGGGATCCTCACTTCTTGACAGGTTGACTAATAATGGCTCTTCAAACATCACGGCCTACTAGGCAGTATTATAAATCACCACAGTGGTGAACGCTAATAGAATGATAATTATGTTTTATGAAAGAGGATAACAAATTTGACCACTTAAATCCAATTAACCGGCGCCCGTAACCATTGAGAGACTAGCGCGCACCAGTGAGACACTAATGCTCTGACGGGTGAAGCACAAGCAATACGACCGGGTGGGAGACTACCGAGTGCTACGATGAGTGGAAAAGTTTTTTTTAACGACCGAGTCATTAGAAAAATGTATGAAACACTTGAAGTGACTCATTCAAATGTTGCATGAAAGTGTATCATTGAAACGAAATTGTACGCCCCTGCTTGCGACCGCATGGTTCCGTTGTTCGCCGTCCCGATTTGAAACGCCAGCTCTTGCTTGTCTTCGAATCCAGTTCCCACACGAGCCATGTGGGTGGTCGCTCCGGAGTCGAAGTACCACTCCTCTTGCTGCACGTCGCCGATGGCAAAAACTGCACACATTGCGCGTCCCTTGTTGCGCTTCGACGATCCGGGCTTGTCCGGGCAATTCGCAGCATAATGGCCAGGTTTATTGCAGGTGAAACAGCAATCGTCCTTACCCTTGCTCGTACCGCCGCTCCTACGGCGCCTTTGGTGTTGCTCGCCGCTGTAGAACGCACCTTCTTCGTTGCTGCTCCTTGATCCTTGCTTCGGCTTCACGTCCTGGAGGATCTTGGACTTGACAGAATCGGTCGACAAAGCTTGACCCGATGCTTCCATACCCATCACCATGGGAGCATAGTATTTCGGCAGTCCCATCAGCAGCAACGATGCCATCCACTCGTCGCTAACGGCAAAATTCATCTCCGCCAGTTTGTGGCTCGTCGTTACCATGGCATCCACGTACGCTTCGGTTGTTTGAAAATTTTCCAACCGAATCGAAGTAAGCTGTTGTAGCAAACTGATCCGCCGGTAGACTCCGTTATCTTGGAAAGCTTTCTTGAGCTGGTCCCAAGCTTCCCTTGCGTCCTTTGCGGTCATCACCAAGCTGTAGTTGGTCTTCTCCAAGCTAAGACAGATGGTGGCCAACGCCCGCTGCTTCGTGTCTTCATCAACGAATTCACCTTGTCGTGGCTCCACCGCGCTCCACGTGCCTTCCCGGATGAGGGTCATCTTCATCGAGAACGCCCACGTCACGTAGTTCTCTCTTCCCTTGAGCTTCTCCAACGTCAAGGCAACACTGCTTCCGGCGGTCCGCGCGACCCGGCGATCCAAAGCCGCTACGCTTGATCCCGATCCCGTTCCGCTTCCAGCTTCTCCGCCTCCGTTGTTGGCCATCGTGGTAAAAGCTTCAGAACTACTTCTTCAGTAAATCTTCGGTTGAAATAAAACTGCTTGAAAATCTTCTGGCTATGTCCCGTTTCGCTGGGCTCATAACCTATCGGAATTGAAAGACGTCTTGATAGGTTGAGTAACGATAGTGGAATGACAAATTTATTAAATAACTAAATATCATGGCATACTACAAATGCTCCAGTCAATCGCGGATTGCTTCGACTCCAACAGAATGGAAAGTGTCATCTAAAATTACAACAATGGTGAAGTTCTAACGATTGTTTATTGAATACTTGTTTTTAGAAACCAACAACGTCACCACCTTTTCTAAAATCTGCATTGGCATAAACACCCGTTTTGTTCTGTGCAATTCCACACACAATCGATCCGCGCTCACGATAACGTTTTGTCGCATGTCCTTTAGCTTCAAGGCCTAATATAACACCCTGAAAAAAAAAACATGTAATGACTTTGGTATTCTCGGCAGGTTTTTTTCTTTGTATGTAAAATTCAGTTGGATTAGAAAAATGTTTAAAATACCAAGAAAAGAGAAAATTTTCGTTTGCGTTCCACTGGTTCTATTAGTTACTAGCTGACCCGACGTGGCTAGCCACGTTAGCTAGAAAAAAATGTTTAAAAAATTTTTATTTACACTTCTTCAATGAAACCGTTTTCGAGAACATTCCAGAATCTCTCTCCAGAATGCTCTTGAACGTTTAGTAATCTCCAGAAAGTTCTCAAAATTTAATGAATTCTGATTTTCCAGAACTTTTCAGAAGGTCCATTTGATATTTTTTTTCTTGAACGTTGACGAACTCTCCGAACATACAGGGGATGGCCAAAATGTTTGGGATAGGCAACTTTTTTTCTCCCACAAAAAAATTCAACATGCTGTAACTTTTCATAGAGTGCCTCAAAAAATCTCAAATTTTGACTGTTTGTCAACCTATTATATGTGCATCATTGGTACAAATTAGGGCTCGATTGATTAATTTTTCACGAAGTTAGAACCGTTCGGGTAAAACACCATTATTTAGACAACTAATTTTTGAACTGTCATATCTCGGAAACCAGTGAACCGAATTGAATGAATTTTTTAACGTTTATCAACAATATATTGATACTTAATACGACGTTATAAAAAGCAATATTTTCTCACCGCGAATTAAGTTATACAGGATTGAAATTTTTACCCATATATAGGAAAATAAGTCAAATTTCCAATACCACACAAAAATTACTAAATGTGTTCTTCCTTCAATCTAAATAGGCTCCAATATATCTGATTAGAGATAACCTGAGAACAGAAGTGGAAAATCTCCAAATATCAACACTAAAATTTATTGACATTGATGTAAAAAAAATACATTTTTTCGAGAAAAATCCAAAACGTGTCAATCTATGATAACTTTTTGCAACGTTTAAAAAGTACACATGTTTCAATGGTTTGTGAAGCATCTATATATTGTTAGTGTACGTTCAAAATTTCATTCAATTCGGTTCACTAGTTTCCGACATATGGCACCTCAAAAATGAGTTGTCTGAAAAATAGTGTTTTACGCAAACTGTTCTAACTTTGCGAAATAGTAATCAATCGAGCCCAAATTTGTACCAAAGATGCACACATAATAGGTTGACAAACAGTCAAAATTTGAGATTTTTTGATGCGCTCTTTGAAAAGTTATAGCTTGTTGAACTTTTTTTGGGAGAGAAAAAAAGTTGCCTATCCCAAACATTTTGGTCATCCCCTGTAATCGGCATTAAAAAATTTGTTCCAGAAAATTCCAGAAGGTTAGTTTTTTTCATTCTTTCTGAAACATTCAGTAACTTCTGAAAAGTACCTGGGAACTTTAATGTTCCAGAATATTCTAGAGATTTTTTCTGTTTTCATTTGGAATGCTCAGTAGCTTCCCGAAATTTCTCAAACATTTTATGAATTGGTTGTTCCAGAACCTTCTTAAAGAGTACTTTTCGTTCTTTCTGGAACGTTCACAAACTCTCAGACACTTTTCGTAAATTTAAAAAAGATTGCAGGATCGAATCCCACTCCCGACAAACTCGCAAAATGTGAGTTCTTCCTTCGGAAGGGAAGTAAAGCGTGGGTCCCGAGATGAACTAGCCTAGGGCTAAAAATCTCGTTAATACAGATAAAAAAAAAGTTTGCAGGAGGTCTTTGTCTTGTTTTTGTCCAGTAACTTCTCGGAAGTTCTAAGAATTTTGATTATCTAGAACATTTTCGTAGATTATTATTCTTCTTTCTGAAACATTCAGTAATCTCTAGAAAGGTCTCGAAATTTAATGAATTTTGGTGTTCCAGAACATTTTAGAAGGCCCTTTACTTCTTTCTTGGACATTCATTAACTTCCAGAAAGTTCTTGAAATTTAGAATGAAAAGTGTACGGAACATTCCAAATTCTTCCAGGTTCTTCTCCTTTCTCTGATTGAAACGTAACCCGTAACGTGGGTAGATCACCTTGGAATGGTGCGTTACGGTGTAAGATCTACCATATCAAGTTTTGATCTTGCTATTTTCCGGCCGGGTTTATTTAAATGCAGGAACATTCCAGGATCAAAATTTGGTGTACTTTTTTACACTATTTATTTATTTTTTTTTTATTCTATTTATTTTTCACTGCTAATATACCGTTTATTTCAGAGGGATGCAGGTAAATTCAACCTATATATAAATAACCATTTACAAAAATATAACAGTGGAGAACGTATCACAATTTAATACTATTTTCTATTTCAGATTAACAAGCAGGCAATCAGCGATCAAAGCGGCGAATTATCTCTTTCTTTAGAATGGTCAAGATTACCGTACGATACAGTGACAAGTAGACCGCGTCGATTTATTCGTGCCGAGTTCCATAATTATGGTTTCTTTTTCGAACACTTACGATAATGTATTTTTGTTTTTCATCACATCTTCAACTTATGTTACGCGTTGCGAACTTTCGCGGATAATATGTACAACGGTTTTATTATAAGCAATCTTATTGACACGGGAACGCGAAAAAAAAAGTAATACAAGAACATAGTCCAGTTTTCTCGTAAAGTTACGGCGCGCGATTCGGGTTTTCAGCATTGGCAGTAACACTAAACGGAATTGCATACAGTTTATTTTCTGACTGAGAAACGATAAGCTTAAAACGAGTTGATCCGACATAAGCGTGGTTTAAAAAATATTCATACCCGGTATATAATTAAATTTAATACACAAACATACAATAAAATTATTGTATTCTTCCGACAGCCGGCTGGCGGAAGACTAAATCATATCAAGGGTTGCATAGTTCATATCACATACCAATGTGAATCCAGATCTATGTAACTTTCTATCCCTTCTCTTCCCACTAACAAACTTCCTTCCTGTGACAACCGTGGGGATGCGGAGGTACACACGGTCTCTAGTAGCAACGGATGTCACACCAACATTCCTTCCTTTCCCCGATGACCGTAAGGACGTGGCCGGCGCCGGTACTGACAATATAAAGTTTTGAACCTTCAAAATTGCACATTGAGGATGGAAAGCTACACCCAGGCCCCATCCATTTGGTTCCCTGTGCAATGTTGACTGTTCTGGTCAGTAACGGAGTAGCAACTACGAATTGTACGGTCATCTCATGCTCATGCTCATGCTCATGCTTTCTCTGATTGAAACGTTCAGTAACGCACAGAAAGTTTTCGATATTTGAGGAAGTGTGATATCCTGAATATCTCAGATGATTGTTTTACTTTTGTAACGTTCAGTATCTTTCAGGAGGTTTCTAGAAATAATATGGATTTTTATGTTCCAGAACATTCTAGAAGATTATTTTTTGATTCCTTGCTCGTTCCCTAACGTCCATAACTTTTTCCCAATATAATAAAGTTTCATGCTCTAGAACATTCTAGATGGTTCTTTTCTAAAACGTTTAACAACTTAGAAGTGGTTATTAGAAGCCGAAGTTCTCAGTTAATAACTGCTTACTAAGGATGAATCGCAGAATTAGGTGAAAAATTTCACCGAATTAAAACTGTGAAATATGTTTTCACAGATTTTTCTGTGAAATCCATTGTTTTCCAATCCAACTGTCACCATTTCGCAATTAGTTCGGTGAAGGTAAACAAATTACTGAATCCTGTGAAATTCTGTGAAAGATTTACATTACATTTCGGTGAACATCAACATTTTCACCGTGCGCTGTGATTTTTACCGATTTTCTGTAAAATCAGTTTTCAGTCATATTGCCAAGCGAGAGTTGCCAAAAATTGATAGGTGCCAAATATTTGCGTGAGAGTGTCTCAGTCTAAAGTGAGAAATGGTTACAGCCCACAAATTTGAATATTGGACGATTTCCAACAGCGTAACAAGAGGCTGGTTGGTATTTTCCGTAAGTATTAATCGCACATCATATATATAAACTAGCAGACCCAACGTGGCTAGCCACGTTCCTAAAGAAGTAGTTTTTTTTTTATATCCAATCAATAAAATCCCAAAATCTCCTGGAAGGAAAATGTCTAGAAGCATCGTTTAAGGCTAATGATCAATGCATATGTGCAACATTTTTCACTCAACATGGTGCATCTCTTTGTAAAGCGCCAGAAGATATGCTTTTGTGTATCCATTGAGAATGTTTTCGAATTCGCGGGCAACCTGATGTTCTATTGGACTAGTGAGACCTATACTGAAATTATGCGCACTTTCAAACTGTTTGGCAGGTTTTTGTGCTTTTTCAGAATTAGTTAATAATATTTTGTTATCCTCTTTCAGCGCAGGAATAGGCTTCTGAGGTTTTTTCAAAATTTTTGTCAATTTCCAAAACGGCTTAGAGCCGGGGTTTAATTGAGAAACTTTATTTGCAAATTTTTTGTTTCTCAATTCGGTGAAACGTTTTTTAATTTCCTTTTGAAGATCCTGCCAGATTACTTTCAAAGCAGGATCTCGAGTTCGTTGGAATTGTCTTCTTCTCACGTTTTTAAGACGGATCAGAAGTTTCAGCTCGTTGTCAATAATAACTGAGTCAAATTTGACTTCACACTTTGGTATTGATGCGCTTCTAGCTTCGACTATAGTACTAGTCAAAGTTTCGAGGGCATTGTCAATATCAAAATGTGTTTCCAATGAAACATTAACATCTAAATGGCTATCGATGTATGTTTTATATGTATCCCAGTCAGCTCTGTGATAATTGAAAGTAGAGCTGATGGGATTAAAAATCACTTCGTGGGAAATTTAAAATGTTACAGGAAGATGGTCAGAATCAAAGTCAGCATGAGTAATCAATTGGATACAATGCTGACTTGAGTCAGTTAAAACCAAATCAATTGTTGAGGGATTTCTAGCAGAAGAAAAACAAGTGGGGCTATCGGGATATAGAATAGAAAAATATCCTGAAGAGCACTGATCAAATAAAATCCTGCCGTTTGAATTGGACTGAAGATTATTCCACGAACGGTGTTTCGCATTAAAATCACCAATTATGAAAAATTTGGTCCTGTTGCGAGTTAATTTACGCAAATCAGATTTAAGAAAATCTATTTGCTGGCCAGTGCATTGAAAAGGCAAGTAGGCCGCAATGAAAGTATGTTTACCAAAGTTTGTTTCAATAGAAACACCCAAAGTTTCAAAAACTTTGGTTTCGAATGATGCGCCTGTCAACGATGATAGCAACTCCACTACATGCTCCATCTAGGCGATCATTTCTATAAATAAAATAGTTTGGGTTTCGTTTGATTGAAGACCCAGGTTTTAGATAAGTTTCAGTAATAACTGCAATATGCACATTATTAACTGTTAAAAAATGGAATAGCTCATCCTCTTTGCCATTTAGAGAACGAGCATTCCAATTTAAAATGTTCAAAAATTTATTTGGATCCATAACCAAAACGTAATCCAATTACTATTTTATTTGTTTAAATTTACCTGGACTGCTTCAGCCATAGTTTGAGTTTTGAACATTGCATCAATCATTTGTTGCAATTGTTCAGATAAAAAGTCAAAATCGGAAGCAGACATGCCTGAATCACGTGCATTTTCTGAATTTGATGTTTGGTGATAGGAATTATTTGAATTTTGCTTACCCGCAGCCACATGGGCATAGGTAGCTCGATTCGTTTGAACAAAATTAGAAATATTACTCACTCCACTGCTGGAGGGTAGATTATTCGCTCGAAGGTTTGTTTGGTGGTATACTACCTCCGGCGAATAGGTACGAGCGGTATGAAAATTATTCAACCGATCGTTGATGGAAGAATTTGTGTTGTTAGAAATTCTACCTGCAGAGTTTCGGGTACGACTAGCGTTTCCATTCATCTGCCGGGCACGTGATTCGACAACTTTTTTGCGGATAGGGCAATTCCAAAGGTTTGACTTATGATTGCCACCGCAATTCGTACATTTAAACTTTCTGGTATCTTCCCTTACCGGACTGTCGTCCCTGGCATGAGAAGAACCTCCACAAATCATGCATTTAGCATCCATGTGGCAATGTTTCGTTCCGTGCCCCCAACCTTGGCACTGACGGCACTGAGTTGGATTCTGGAAATTTCCCCCAGGCTTACGAAAATGTTCCCATGTCACTTGGACAAGAAACATTTTCTTCGCCTTTTCCAAATATTTCAAGTTATTTAGATCACTTTTGTTGAAGTGAACTAAATTAAATTCTCGAGAGATACCCTGCCGAGGATTCTCAGAGCGGGTTCTCTTTTTCATTTTTGTTACTTGGACTGGAGTGAATCCAAGTAATAATTTGAGTTCAGTTTTGATCTCATCAGGTGATTTGTCATCACTAGAGAGACCTTTTAATACGACTTTGAACAAGCGTGCAGACCTGTCGTCGTATGTGAAAATTTTATGCTTCTTCTCAGTAAGGTACTTGAGAAGAAGATCCCGATATTTCAGGGTTTCCGGCAATACGCGGCAGTCTCCTTTCCTGGCAATTTGGAAGGAAACCTTGATTCCCCTTATGGAGTTCAAGATCTCCTGCCTATAACCAGCAAACTCACAGACGCTGACCACGATTGGCGGCACCCGTTGTTTTCTAGCAGAAATTGAAGTACCTGGGATAGAGGCATCCTCAATTTGCTGTTCCGAAAAATTGTTCAGCGTTTCATAAGGATTACTCATTTCAACGAAATTTTCATCCGAAACAATTGTTTTAGTAGAAGGAAGCGGATAAGCTGAAAGTTCTCCTTTTCTTCTAACTTTGCCGCGTTTAGCGACAGTTTTGAAACCGACATTTTTGGAAGGAAGCGGTGAATTCAAGGATTCACCCTTCCTTTTGTTCGATGATGCAACCATTATTTAATTAGAAGCGACCTTCCAGGAGGTTTTTTTTCCCTAATCGGTGTCCAAGTAGGATTACCACCGTTACACGGAATTTGACTTCCGTAAACGGGTCCAACGAATAATCGAAGGCACGGGTCCAGGCAAGGATCGAAAAGGAATCAGTAGGTATAAATTTAGCACTGAAAAGTGCTATTGTGGGTAGTACTGAGAAGTACTGTTGAATTGCTTTAGGTAGTAAAACTTCCTGCAGCAGAGAGAGCTTACGTCCACACAGCACAAGAGTACGATGCGAACTTGTTCCCGAGAAATTTTTGTTAGGTGGATGCTTGCTGTCCCTGGGGTTGTTGAAACTCGGTTTGCTGGACTTATTCGGGGTTTGATTGCCAGCAACGTCGTTTTGCCGACTCCGGTTAGTGAAGGTCCAAGTAATAAAATAGGCAGAGCTACACGTGAACACGTCTTTACTGGGTGAGAACGTCGACAAAAGAGAAAGAATTTTATTTGAAATTTCTTAGCCTACTACGATCTAATATAATACAACTTATATCTAGTTAGGTTGCTAAGGGCAACGCGTGGTCGGTTGCACACTCAACACCTCCGCTCAACCGAACAGCCCCAGCTAATTTCGCAACCGTTCGAACGATCCTCGTGCTAGTCCTTTGGGGTAGATGTCCGCAACTTGCTCGGATGTTGGCTTATAGACGATCTTGAAAACGCCGTCCTGGATCTTCTCTCGGATAAAGTTGTACCGAATGTCGATATGCTTTATCCGCTTATGGTCTCTTGGCTCCTCAGCGATGCGGATACATGATTGTTTGTCTTCGAACAACGGGATCGGGTGATGTAGAGCAAATCCAAGTTCGCCAAGCAGATTCTTTAGCCAAATCGCGTCACAGGCAGCTTGACTCAGAGAGATGTACTCGGCCTCCGTTGATAAAAGTGATACTGTTGCTTGCTTTCGAGTCATCCACGAAATAGTAGCTCCATAAACTTGGAAGACGTTGCCGGATATTGATCGGCGGTCTTCTTGATCGTTGCCCCAGTCGGTATCGGCGTATCCAATAAGCGGCTGATCTTCTCCACGGTGGTTGTAAACCAGACCAAGATGCATGGTCCCCTTCAGGTATCGCAGTATGCGCTTCAGCTGGCACCAGTGGAGATCGGTTGGTGCGGCCTGGAACTTGCTGAAGAAACTCACCGCAGCACTGATGTCCGGTCTTGATGCCAGTGCCAGGTACGTCAAACATCCGATGAGCTCCCTGTACGGCTTCGTAGTTAATCCTTCTTCTTGCTTCTTCTTTTCCAATTTCAGGTTCGGTTCCATCGGGGTCGCTACCGGCTTGCAGTCGACCATGCCGAATCTCTGTAGGAGGTCAGCGATATATTTGGGCTGGCTTATTTTCATGCTTCCTCCGCTCAAATCTCGATCCACTTTCAAACCAAGGAAGAGTTTTAACTCCCCCATATCGGACATCTCAAACTGGTGTGATAGTTGGTGTTTGATCCGGTCCACCAGCTCCATCCGGTCCGAAACAATTTTGGTCACCGGCGCGTACGTCTCGTCGAACTCAAACCCCTTCCATTGCGAGTAGCCTTTCGCAACCAGCCGCGCTTTGTAGCGATCCACGTTTCCAGCTGCGTCTCGTTTCACCTTAAACACCCACTTGCAGTCCACAAGGTGTTTTCCCGCCGGTTTCGGTACTAGGTCCCACGTTTTGTTCTTCTCGAGCGACTCGAGCTCGCTGTTGATGGCGGCCTCCCAGTGGCGCCAATCGTCTCGCTTCCTCAGACCATCGATGGTTGACGGTAGGTCCTCGACGAACGCCTCCACATTCAGTGCGAAAGCCATCACCACGTTGGCAGTCGTCTCGGAGCTGCCATCGGAACCTGCGAAACATCCAGTGTCAGTATTTGCTTTAAAGCCAGTAATTAAATCAAGAAACTTACCGGGGATTCTGCGCTCCCGTCCGCTGTGCCTCGTGGACGCCTCTGCAGGACAGTCTCCACTATTTGTTTGCGAAGGGAGCGCGCCGGTCGGATCTTCGTATTCTTCGTCGTCAGCAGAATCATTTTCGATCGGCTCGTGCGCTTCAGGTACTTCATTCACTGCTACAGGTTCATCATCGTCGTCGGATTCGTACATCAATCTCACCGGTTCTTGCCTCTGCGTCACCTTCTTGGTCTCATCGAAAACGATATCACGGGATGTGAAAATTGCCTTCTTCCTCGGATCCCAAATCCGATAGCCATTGGTGGTGTATCCGATCATGACGTTCTTCTCGCTTCTCGGGTCCAATTTTCCACGCTTTTGTTTCGGCACCCACGTGAAAGCAGTAGAACCAAACACTCGCATTTTGTCTACGTTCGGTTTTCTACCGTACCACATTTCATATGGCGTTTTTCTTTCTTCCAGAGCAGACGTCGGGCTTCTATTCAGGATGTAAGCGGCAGTGAGGACAGCTTCAGCCCACATCGATTTTGGTAGGTCAGCGTCTTGCAGCATCGAACGAGATTTGTCCAGCAATGTGCAATTTAATCGTTCCGCTACCCCGTTCTGCTGTGGACTGTACGGGACGGTTGTCTCCATACGGTTGGAGTAAACGGCCCACACACATCGGAGTGAATGAGCTCCAACGGTCGGGAAGAACGGCGCTCCACAGCACTGTCGAACGGCTGTCTTGTTTGCTTACCTGCCAAGCACACCTCGCACAAACATTGATCTGGCCAGTCCCGAATCTTCGCTGCCGTCTCAATCATCCCATGCTTCCAGAGGTTCTTCAGGTTCGTGCCGCCAAGATGACCATACCTTCGATGCCACATCTCAAAACTGTCATTGTTCGTTGTCATGGCACTCGCGCTCGCTGATTCCTCATCACCACGACGGTAGATGTCGAGGGCGTATAGTTGACCTGTCCGTTGGCCAACGCACACAGTGTGCCCGTCCTTCTGGATGGCCACTTTTCCTCCAGCAATCTTCACCGTCATCCCGATGTCTTCGAGCCTACGCACAGAGAACAAATTGCACTGCAACTCGGGCACGTACGAAACGTTTTCCACCACTGACGGATGCCTTCTGCCATCGATCACCATATCGACACGGATTGTGCCGGCAGATTCCGCCACGATGACTTGTCCTGACTTGGCCACCGAAATGGACACCTTTCGCTTGAGTGGATGCATTTCTTCGAACAGCAGCTTATCGCGGACCATGTGGTCCGTCGCACCCGAATCCAAAAACCACTCGATGCGCTCGCTCGACATCGCAGTAGGCGCCGAAAGTGCGCCGTCGCCCGTGGTTGCAACGAACGAAATTTCATTTTCACGCGTGGTGTGCGAACCGCTGCTTTTGAATTTTCGGTTCGTTTTCGCTGTCGACTTGGTGCTATTCTCGTGTCCCTTGCCACTTGCCGGACGGAAATCGGGGCATTCCGCACGCTTGTGCCCGAAGCGGCCACACTCGAAGCATTTGAACCCGCTTTTCTTCCTCGCAAAGGCCGACTCACCTGTGTGATCATCCGCGTGGCACGTTTGGTTCGCACGTTTTGCCGACTCATCCATCAGCCGTTTCTTGACATGGTCTTCTACAAAGTTGTTGCTAATAATAAGGCCCTCTTTCCAATGTACATGAAAATTAGGGTGGTCCATATTTTCACAGAAATTGGAAACCAAACTTTTTTATTTGCAAGAATAACTATATACATTCTTCGGAAAAGTTGGAGATCTATCAATTTTGAGCAAGTTTGCTGAAGACACTTTTTATGCAGCTTCAAAATTTACTGACCTAGAGATATATTTCTGAATCAGCTTAGGGTGATTCAAGAAAATCAAGTTTTCTGGTTTTAACTTTTTCAGTTTCAATTTCTCATAAAAGTCGCCCAAGAAACACTTGTAGAGCATTTGAAAACGCGTCGTTGTTTCAAATTACCCATCAAAGTTGTCTAATGCTATGTTCAGACTACGCCGTTGTATCATGATACAAGCGGTTTTCGTGATACAAGGCCAATATCATGTTTCTGGAACGTGATATTGCCATACATTTTTGACACCTCCAATATCACCTTCCCGAACGTGATATTCTGAATATCATGATACAACTGCTCGAATTTGCTGCTCGAATGAACCCTTTCTGGCAACACTGTAGAAATTTATTTATTTATTTATTTATTTTTAACTGTAAATTTTGGAAGAGGGAAAAACCCCCTTGAGTGATTTCCATTTGAAATCTTCCTCAAAAGGGCGCAAAACCTCTATATCTTTTCAAATTAACGTTACAATAATAAATATTAAAATTAGGCTCATCCGGAGGAATTCCATGTCGGAGCCGAGATCATTTAGGGAATCCATATGTCATCACGTAACCGAAGGCGAAGCTTGAAGCATCAGTGCGGGCAAAGGAAAACATTCAAAAAACAAGGTATCTGAAAATGAAAAGGCAAGAAAAAAAAAACAGCAGAAAGTTTCAAACCGAATAAGAAATATCCATTAAGTATTTATAAATGAGTTTCAAAATTGGAACATTTTTCTGAGCTAAAACATCACGAATAGATATAGGGATAGTTGAACCCAAATTGGATATTCGATCAAAAAAGATCTGCCTTGGTAAATTGAACCTTGAACAATTCAAAACAATGTGGTCTATGTCCTCATATGATACGCCACAATAGCAAAGATTAGAGTCATTGATATTGACGCGATACAAATAACAATTACAAATGTAATGATTGGAAATGAGTCTAGAAAAACAACAAATGAAATTACGCCCAACAGGTAGATGTTTAAACCAAGGAATTTTTTTAACCCTTGGACAAATAGAATAACAATATCGTCCTTGATCACTTAAATTCCAAGAATTTTGCCACTCAATCATAGATGTTTTCTTTAGTTTAGGAAAATGCTCAAAAGGTAAAATTACACGGTTGTAGGTTATTCCACGTAAAACGCCCAATTTTGCCAAATAATCGGCTTGTTCATTGCCATAAATTTTAGAATGAGCTGGAACCCATACAAATTTTATGATGTATCCTTGAGAATATAAATTCAACAATATTTCTTTAATAGTAAATATTAAGCGATGAGTTTTTAAATTAAAGTTTATAGAATTCAAAGCCAATAGCGAACTAAAGCTATCAGAACAAATCATATAAATATTTGGCGCACAAGTTTGAATCAAAGTACAAGCAAAATAAAGAGCTGTCAACTCAGCTACATAAATAGAACAAGGATTATCCAATTTAAAAAAATGTGTTTGAAAATGATTAAACACACCAAAACCTGCTACCTCTCCAATCAAAGAGCCATCAGTAAAATAAATTTGTTCAAGATCAACTCCAGTAAATTTACGATCAAATAACAAGTGGGCAAAATGAATGCGTGAGTAAAAAGGAATAAGTTTTAATTCTTCATACAATGAAAAATCAATACATGGACGAAAAGAGTGAACCTGCATATTGAAATCATAAAATCCAGGTGAGGAATCTGCTAAAATATTTTCAGCAGAACAATAAATAAATGAGCCTAAAATTCTACTAGAGGAATTAATTTGAAATATGGATTTCAGTATTTCAATAATTGGATGATTGTTCGCAAAACATTGTAATAAAAATTTACAATTAATTTCATGAAAACGAATTTTGAGTGGAACTACACCAGCTAAAACTTCAGCGGATTTAGAATGAGTAGAATTCAATAATTTAAGACAAATTTTTAGGCAACGGAATTGAATTTTTTCAAGTTTGACGAAATGAGTTTGAACGGCACTTCCGAATGCAAAACAACCATATTCCATAACAGAACGAATAGTAGTTTTATAAAGAGAAATTAAATCATTGGGATGGGCCCCCCACCATGTTCCAGTAATCATCCGAAGAAAATTAATTCTTTTTGAACAAATTTGTTGAACATATTGAATATGGTTACTCCATCTTAATTTGTAATCAAACCATATGCCTAAATATTTATACTCAAAAACTTGATCAATTTGCTGATTGTTGAAAAACAAATGAATATCAACTGGAGATAGCTTGCGGGTAAATAAAATAAATTTGGTTTTTTGAACTGAAAAAGTAAAACCATTATCATGGGCCCACGAATCAATATTATCTAACGCGCTTTGCATATAGTGCCGAATTACTTCTCTACACTTGCCACTGATAGAAATTGCTTTATCATCAGCAAACTGAATTAAATAACAACCATTAGGAATAACGGATACAATATCTCTGGTGAATAAATTATAAAGAAAAGGACTTAAGCAAGAACCTTGTGGGAGTCCAAAATAACTATTACGAATCAATCTAGAGGACCCGTTATGAAAAAAATGCATTATTTTAAAAGAAAAGAGATTACACAAAAAATTTGAAAGAATTAAAGGGATTTTACAATTATTCATCTTTTCAAACAGTAAATCAATTAAAACAGAGTCGTAAGCACCAGAAACATCTAGAAATGTAGTAACTACATCTTGTTTTCTATTAAAAGATAGTTCAATATGAGAGGCCAACAACGCAACACAATCACGGGTTCCGCGACCTTTCCTAAACCCATATTGAGAGGATGAAAAAATGTTATTTTTTTCGGCCCATAATTCAAGACGGTTTAAAATCATTCTTTCCATCAATTTACGAAGGCAAGATAGTAAACTAATTGGTCTTCTACTATCAACTAACGATGGATTTTTTTCAGGCTTTAAAATACTAACTACCTTAATAAAACGCCATTCTAAAGGAAAAATATTTTGTAATAAAAACGAATTATAAAGAGAAAGCAAATGTAACTTCCCATCAATTAGCAAGTTTTTCAACAAAATAAATTTTATGTTGTCAATACCAGGTGCAGTATTATTTGTAATAGACAATGCTAATTCCATTTCTTCAATAGAGAATTCAATGCAAAGTTCAGGAAAATAATTATAAGTTTGATGAATTTTAAATTTAATAAAGGGAGGAACGAAATCAGGACAAATCTTCGAAGCAAACTTATCAATCCATTCTTCGGAATATTCCGAAATATCAGGGGCAGAAGCATTATAATTTCTCAAATTACGAGCAACAGACCACAACTTAGACAAAGAGGTTTCAGAATCAAGATTTTCGACAAAATTTCTCCAATAATTTCTTTTTTTGAATTTGGTTACTCTAATGAACTGAGCTTCACTTTTACGATATAAAATATAATGCTCCCTGGAACCCGACCGACGAAAAGTTTTGAAAGCCATAGATTTATTCTGCATTGCCACAGTACAATCATTATCCCACCAAAAGGAAGGATTTTTATTTTTAAAGGAATTCAAATTATATTTTTTGTTTTGAGATTTCTGTAAACAATTAATTAATAATTTTGAAAAACTATTATAATTTTGAACAGGATCAAGTGAGTTATTGAAATTATTCAAACTACAAGAAACTAAATCCGAAAATTTCTCCCAATCAACATTTTTAGTCAAATCAGGAATGTGTGGAATTCGACAAGAATGATCTCGAAAAGGACTATGAATACTAATTATAATTGGTAAATGATCACTTCCATTTGGATCATCTATAGTTTTCCAATTAGATTTCAAGGATAAACTATTTGAACAAATAGATAAATCAATACATGAATGATGAGCAGGAGGCGCAGCGACCCTGGTGAAAGACCCATCATTCAAAATAATTAAATTGAGATCATCTATCATGTCCATAATCAGGGAACCCCTGCCATCAGTCCTATCACTACCCCAAGCTAAATTATGAGCATTAAAATCTCCAAGTATATAAAAAGGAGAAGGTATGTTATTTAAAATAGAATTAATTTCTGTTAAAGAAAATCTGGCATTCGGAGGAATATATAAACAAACAACTGAAAATTCCAAACCACCATATTTAACGCTAATAGCAACGTACTCTATTTGCAAATCTAATGAAAAATCTAAATATTTAAATTCTATATTCTCACGAATCCCAATCAAAACGCCACCATATGAAATACAACGATCCTTACGAATAATATTAAAAGATGGAATACGAAAAGATTTTGTTTCTACCAACCACGTTTCATTCAAACAAAAAATATCTAAATTATGATAATTTATTAATGATTTAAGTCTATCAATTTTTGGGATGATACTACGGCAATTCCACTGCAAAATGTTCAATTTATTTAAATCGATTGGAGCCATTACGAAGAAAACAAAGCACTAATGAGGGGTCCAAAAGAATTCAACTTTTCAAGAATAGAAACCAAAAAGGGTAAAATCTTTTTTATCAATTTTTTCCAAAAATCACTGAGACCCAAAATCTCCACAAAATCTTCCAAAATAGATAAGATTGAATTACCACTATCTGAGTTGTCATTATTATTAGGATTAGATTTTGTACTATTTTCAGGATCAATTTTTTGAAAACCAGGAATGATACGAGGAGACATAGGGGATTTCAAAGGAGGAAAATGCGATTCATATGATGTTGATGCTTGTGGATTCAAATGATCATCAAAATTTATAGATGATTTAAAAGTCTTTTTCCTTTTTATAGGCGGTTTATAAACGTAATTATTCTGAACATTTTGATCTTCTTCAACAACAACGTCAGCTAATGGAGTAAACATGTTGGCAGTGGAAACACCAGGAGTAGTTTGCATAACTTCCGAATAAGATAACTTATTTTTATTTTTTATTTTTTGATTAAGTCGTTGTTGATGAGTGATGTAAACAGAGCAATCTTTCAAGGAATTATGTTTTTTACTGCAATAAATACAAAAATCTGAATGTTTGTTACAATCAGCCGAAGAATGAGCCTCACCACATTTTGAGCATTTGGGCTTGTTAGAACAAAACTGTGAGGTATGACCAAAAAGTAAACAATGCTCACAGTGCATAATTTTGGGGAAATAGAGTCTAACATTGAAAACTACATTATTAACAATAACATTATCAGGAAGGACAGATCCTGCAAATGTTATTTTAATACAATTAGAATGTTTATAAAAGGACTCTTTATCAGTGAAATATTGTTTTGATAGACGCATACAATCCAAAATTTTAACTGGAGAAATTGATTTGTTTTTGAAAACCCCAGAACCGTGATTAATAACATCGTCACAATTCAAATCTTCATCGTAGATGATGCCATTAATTTCACATGAATCACTAGGAGCATAAACTCTGTACAATTCACAAAACAACTTAGATTCCAACAGTGAATTGGCATCATCACGAGACCCAAAAATGATTCTTAGTTTGTCCAAAGAAATTTTTTTAATTTCTTTAACGGATTTAAATCTTTTGTAAATTTCTGCGGAGATCAACAAAACATTTATTGGCTTTTCCTTTTTGCGAAAATAAACCGCAAACGGACCATTAAATGATGAAGGATAAGTTTTAATTCGAAAAGGTTTAGTGGAAGAAGTTTCCGTTGAATTCAAATTCTCCGCAGAATTTGTTCCATCCCCGTCAGTTTCCATAATAGGAAAATGACGGGGTTAAAAATACAAAAAGTTTAAGTATAAAAGTAATATAAATTGTAAAATAAAAATTAAAAAAACAAAATGATACTTATCAAACACCGAACAACTTCGTAAATTTCAACAGGAACAAAAAACTTGAAGGTTCTCCAAATTTCTAATCCGAACGAATGCAATGAACTCCAACAAACTGACCACCAACGACCAGTAAACGACCGAAAGCTTGAAGTTTGATGAATTCTCCAAGACCGTACGCACAAAAACCAATTCTGAACCAGCTTGGAAAACGCCAACAAATCCAAATCCAAACGCTTGTATACCAGTGCCACCAGAAATCCACTCCAATCGTACCGAATCCGAATATCGTAATCCTTGAAAATTTTCGCTCCTGAAAAGAGAGAAAACTGTCAGACGCAGGAAAAAATCCGACCAGCCAAGTCAAGGCCTGCTGCAGCAATGACTGTAGAAATTTGACAGCAATGTCGTTTCGAAAGTTTGTTTTTGTTGACAACTTTTTTTGAGTTCTTCGCGTTCTCCGCTTCAGAAAAAAGGTTTCGTAGCCGGAAAATTTTCAACTGGAACATCAAGCCTACGCCCCGCATGACCACTGCGTACTTTCCCCAAGGGCAACACAGTGCGCCGGAATAGTGTTCAGCTGTTGCTGGCATTGAGTACAGCAATTCATTTTGGCTTGGATTTGGAAATCCAGTCAAGATTACTAGGTAGGTAAGTCTTGGTGCATTCTTCTCGAAAATCAACGGACGATAACCGTCGTTATTGTATTTCAGGTTTCCTCCCTAGCGAGTGATATACCCCACTGATGATGGTGCCCAAAACCGAATCCAGGGTATGACTGACGCAGAATCTGTGCGCCATATAAATGCCCAGTACAAAAATCAGGGGACATCCGTGCATCATTGCGAATCCCGAAGCTAGACCAGAAATTGCTCTTCCGGAAGATGTGGTATATATCTGTTAATAACAGTGGCTTGTAATTTTGTTTTAGTGGTAGATTGAAGAAGCTCAGCTTATCGAATGTGAATAATGGCATGAATAGAGAATTGATTTTGTATATAGAATGATAACTTTGTGTTTTGGTATTTACCGTAGTCAAAATGTTGAGGAAATGAATTACAGAAAGAAAAGGTCTTAAAGTCTATTAGAGATCATCTGGGGATTCTTCCTGCAGGTCCCTCTGGAGATTGCTCCAGCAGTTTCTCTTCAGCTGCTCCAAATGGTAAGTCCTCCACTGAGGATTCCCTCAGGAGTTTTTTCTGGAGATTCTTCCTGAAGTTCCCTATGAGATTCCTCCAAGAGTTCACAATGAGGATTCCGGCAGGAGCTCACGAACTCGGGATGAAATCCTTGAAGAAACTTCTAAAGTAAACCTTGAAAGAATTCCGTGAGAATCTTTGAAGGAACGTCCTTCCTTTCTAGATTCCCACAGCAATTCCATCTAGAATTTATTTAGAAATTCCTTCAAGGATTCCTGTAGAAGCACTTGCATAAATTCCTTCAGAATTTCATTCAAGAATTCCTTCCGAAATTAAGAAACAAGTTTCTTAATGATTATTTTAGAAATTCCATCAAGGATTCCATCACGAGTTCCTTTCATAATTCCTTCAAGAATTCCTCCATGGATTTCTTGAGGAGTTCCTTATAGGATTCCTTCACTAATGTCTTCAAGGATTATATAATTAATTATTTCGATGATTTCTTCAGATAGTCCTTCCAGTATTTCTTCAATGATTCATCCAGGAATTCCTTCAAGACTTTATTTAGGAATTCCTTCGAGGATTCCTCCAGAAATTTTGCCACGGTTCCTCCCGAAATTCCTTCCTACAAAAATTTCTCTAGTATTAATTTTAACAATTCCGTCAGGAATTCCTTCGAGGATTCATTTAAAAATTCTTTCAAAGACTGCTCCAGGAATTCCTTTTCGGATTGCTCCAGAAATTTCCTCCAGGAATTCCTTCAAGGATTTTTACAGGAATTCTTTGAAGAATACTTCCAGGAATTCCTTCAAAGATTCCTCCAGGAATTCCTCCAGGATTTTTTTTAACAATTCCGTCAGAATTCCTTCAAGAACTCACCCAAAGATTCTTCCAAAAATTCCCTCATAGATTCCAGGATTTTCTTCAAGGATTTATCTAGGAATTCCATGCAGAAATCCTCCAGGATTTCTTTCAGCGATTCATTCAGGAATTCCTAAAAAAAAAATTCCTTCAAAGATTCCCCCAGAATTTTTTTCCAGGATTCCTCCTAGAATTCCTTCAAGGATTTCTTCAGGAATTCCCTCCATGATTCCTCTAAGAATTCCATCAAGGATTCCTCCAAGAATTCCTTCAAGGATTCCTCCAGGAATTACTTCAAGGATTACTCCAGGAATTTCTTCAAGGATTCCTCCGGAAACTCCTTCAAGGATTCCTCCAGAAATTCCTTCAAGGATTCCCCCAGAATTTTGTTCCAGGATTCCTAATAGAATTCCTTCAAGGATTCCTTGAGAAATTCCCTCCATGACTCTTCTAGAAATTCCTTCAAGGATTTCTCCAGGAATTCCTTGAAGGATAACTACAGGAATTCCTTCAAGGATTCCTCCAAGAATTCCTTCAAGGATTCAACCAGGAGTTGCTTCAAGGATTCCTCCAGGAATTCCTTTCGAGAATTCCTCCAGGAATTCCTTCAAGGATTGTAGAAACTAGACTTTACTGGGATGCTACCCGGATTCCTCCAGGAATTCCTTCAAGGATTAATACAGAACTTCCTTCAAGGACTCCTCCAGGAATTCCATCAAGAATTTCTCCAGAAAGTTTTTCAAGGATTCCTCTAGGAAATCCTTCAAGGATTCCCCCAGAAATTTTTTCCAAGATTCCTCCTGGAATTCCTTCAAGGATTCATCACGGAATTCCTTCATGGATTCCTTTAGAAATTCCATCCATGATTCCTCCAGGAATAATTTCATAGATTTCTCCATGAATTCCTTCAAGGATAACTCCAGGAAGTCTTTCAAGGATTCAACCAGGAATTCCTACAAGGATTACTCCAGGAATTCCTTACAAGGATCCTTCCAGGAATTCCTTCAAGGATTGTAGAAACTAGAATTTACTGGGATGCTACCCGGATTCCTCCAGGAATTCCTTCACGGATTCTTGCAGGAATTACTTCAAGGATTCCTCCAGGAATTTCTTCATGGATTCCTCCAGAAATTTCATAGATTTCTCCATGAATGCCTTCAAGGATAACTCCAGGAAGTCTTTCAAGGATTCAACCAGAAATTCCTTCAAGGATTACTCCAGGAATTCCTTACAAGGATTCCTCCAGGAATTTCTTGAAGGATAACTCCAGGAATTCCTTCAAGGATTCCTCCAGGAATTCCTTCAAGGATTCCTCCAGGAATTCCTTCAAGGATTCCTCCAGGAATTCCTGCAAGGATTCCTCCAGGAATTCCTTCAAAGATTCCTCCAGGAATTACTTCAAGGATTCCTCCAGGAATTACTTCAAGGATTCCTCCAGGAATTTCTTCAAGGATTCCTCCGGAAACTCCTTCAAGGATTCCTCCAGAAATTCCTTCAAGGATTCCTTCAGAAATTCCATGATTCCTCTAGGAATTCCTTCAAGTATTTCTCCAGGAATTCCTTGAAGGATAACTCCAGGAAGCCCTTTAAGGATTCAACCAAGAATTCCTTCAAGGATTCCTCCAGAAATACCTTTCAAGGATTCCCCCAGAATTTTTTTCAAGGATTCTTCCTAGAATTATTTCAAGGATTACTTCAGAAAATCCCTTCCTTTAGGAATTCCTGGAGGAATCCTTGAAGGAATTCCTGGAGGAATCCTTGAAGGAATTCCTGGAAGAATCCTTGAAGGAATTCCTGGAGGAACCCTTGAAGGAATTCCTGGAGGAATCCTTGAAGGAATTCCTGGAGGAATCCTTGAAGGAATTCCTGGAGGAATCCTTGAAGGAATTCCTGGAGGAATCCTTGAAGGAATTCCTGGAGGAATCCTTGAAGGAATTCCTGGAGGAATCCTTGAAGGAATTCCTGGAGGAATCCTTGAAGGAATTCCTGGAGGAATCCTTGAAGGAATTCCTGGAGGAATCCTTGAAGGAATTCCTGGAGGAATCCTTGAAGGAATTCCTGGAGGAATCCTTGAAGGAATTCCTGGAGGAATCCTTGAAGGAATTCCTGGAGGAATCCTTGAAAGAATTCCTGGAGGAATCCTTGAAGGAATTCCTGGAGGAATCCTTGAAGGAATTCCTGGAGGAATCCTTGAAGGAATTCCTGGAGGAATCCTTGAAGGAATTCCTGGAGGAATCCTTGAAGGAATTCCTGGAGGAATCCTTGAAGGAATTCCTGGAGGAATCCTTGAAGGAATTCCTGGAGGAATCCTTGAAGGAATTCCTGGAGGAATCCTTGAAGGAATTCTTGGAGGAATCCTTGCAGGAATTCCTGGAGGAATCCTTGCAGGAATTCCTGGAGGAATCCTTGCAGGAATTCCTGGAGGAATCCTTGCAGGAATTCCTGGAGGAATCCTTGCAGGAATTCCTGGAGGAATCCTTGCAGGAATTCCTGGAGGAATCCTTGCAGGAATTCCTGGAGGAATCCTTGCAGGAATTCCTGGAGGAATCCTTGCAGGAATTCCTGGAGGAATCCTTGCAGGAATTCCTGGAGGAATCCTTGAAGGAATTCCTGGAGGAATCCTTGCAGGAATTCCTAGAGGAATCCTTGCAGGAATTCCTGGAGGAATCCTTGAGGAAATTCCAGAAGGATTGCTTGAAGGAATATCTGAAGGAATTCTTGGAGAAAGCCTTGAAGGAATTCCTGGAGGAACCTTTGAAGGAATTCTCGAAGGAATTCCTGGAGGAATCCTCGAAGGAATTCCTGGAGGAATCTTTGAAGGAATTCCTGAAAAAATCGTTGAAGGAATTCCTGGAGGAATCCTTGAAGGAATTCCTGGAGGAATTCTTGAAGGAATTCCTGGAGGAATCCTTGAAGGAATTCCTGGAGGAATCCTTGCAGGAATTCCTGAAGGAATCCTTGCAGGAATTCCAGGAGGAATCCTTGCAGGAATTCCTGGAGGAATCCTTGCAGGAATTCCTGGAGGAATCCTTGCAGGAATTCCTGGAGGAATCCTTGCAGGAATTCCTGGAGGAATCCTTGCAGGAATTCCTGCAGGAATCCTTGCAGGAATTCCTGGAGGAATCCTTGCAGGAATTCCTGGAGGAATCCTTGCAGGAATTCCTGGAGGAATCCTTGCAGGAATTCCTGGAGGAATCCTTGCAGGAATTCCTGGAGGAATCCTTGCAGGAATTCCTGGAGGAATCCTTGCAGGAATTCCTGCAGGAATCTTTAAAGGAATTCCTGGAGGAATCCTTGAAGAAATTCCTGCAAGAATCCTTGAGGAAATTCCAGAAGGATTGCTTGAAGGAATTCCTGAAGGAATCCTTAAAGGAATTCTTGGAGAAAGCCTTGAAGGAATTCCTGGAGGAACCTTTGAAGGTATCCTCGAAGGAATTCCTGGAGGAATCCTCGAAGGAATTCCTGGAGGAATCTTTGAAGGAATTCCTGGAAAAATCGTTGAAGGAATTCCTGGAGGAATCCTTGAAGGAATTCCTAGAGGGATCTTTGAAGGAATAACTGGAGGAATCTTTGAAGGAATTCCTGGAGGAATCCTTGAAGGAATTCCTGGAGGAATCTTGGAAGGAATATCTGGAGGTATCCTTGAAGACATTCCTGGAGGAATCCTTGAAGGAATTCCTAAAGGAATCCTTGCAGGAATTCCTGGAGGAATCCATGAAGGAATTCCTGGAGGAATCCATGAATAAATTCCTGGAGGAATCCTTGAAGGAATTCCTGGAGGAATCCTTGAAGGAATTCCTGGAGGAATCCTTGAAGGAATTCCTGGAGAAATCCTTGAAGGAATTCCTGGAGGAATCCTTGAAGGAATTCCTGGATGAATCTTTGAAGGAATTCCTGGAGGAATCCTTGAAGGAATTCCTGCAAGAATCCTTGAAGGAATTCCTGCAAAAATCCTTGAAAAAATTCCTGCAAACATCCCTAAAGAAATGCCAGAAGGATTCCTTGAAGGAATTCCTGAAGGAATCCTTGAATAAATTCTTGGAAGAACCCTTGAAGGAATTCCTGGAGGAATCCTTGAAGGAATTCCTGGAGGAATCCTTGAAGTAATTCCTGGAGGAATCCTTGAAGGAATTCCTGGAGGAATCCTTGAAGGAATATCTGGAGGAATCCTTGAAGGAATATCTGGAGGAATCCTTGAAGGAATTCCTGGAGGAATCCTTAACCTTCCGGGACGCGCGTTATCAAGCAGCTGAAACTGCACCGCGTTCACGCTGTATACGACGAGCGAGGTTTTTTGGTAGTGTTGTACTTTTTACAACGGTGCGCGCGCTGAAGGGTTAAAGGCATTGCTGGAGGAATCCTTGAAAGAATTTCTTGTGGAATCTATGAAGGAATTACTGGAGGAGTCCATGAAGGAATTACTGGAGGAATCCTTGAAGGAATTCCTGGAGGAATCCTTGAAGGCATTGCTGGAGGAATCCTTGAAAGAATTCCTGGAGAAATCCATGAAGGAATTCCTGCAAGAATCCTTGAAGAAATTCCTGAAGGTTTCCCTGAAGGAATTCCTGAAGGAATCCTTGAAAGAATCCCTGAAGGAATTCTTGTTGAAGAAACTTAGTAACCTGCGATTCCTTATGACGTAACTAGGATAGTTTGTTGATTTAATAAAACTTTTCATTAGTTATCAAACCTCAAAGCACATCGGACGTTCTTTTCATTCCCTGCGATTACGAGAGGTTATGACCCCAGCAAAGTTGGATCAGTAGTTGTGAAGTTTTAGTTCAGATAGAAGATGAGTCTAGGCGGAAGTTCAACCGGAAGCAGAAACGCCGGTAGGGCCGGAGACGGTGGTGACGGAAGCATCGCTGGAGTAGGTGCAGGAAGAGGAGCACGTTACAGTGGAGTTGGCTTGCCGGTCATTGAGAAGCTCAGGGGCCGTGAGAACTATACAACGTGGGCATTTGCCATGAAGATGACCCTAATTCGCGAAGGATCCTGGGGAGCTGTGGAACCAGTGGCGGATCAAGTCGTGGACAATGAGGTCAGCATGTGGGCACTAGCCACCATATGTTTAAGCCTGGAAACAACGAACTACAGCCTGGTTCTGGACGCCAAGAGTGCCAAAGAAGCATGGGACAAACTGCATAACGCTTTTCAAGACAACGGATTAACGCGCAAGATCGGACTACTGAGGAAGCTAACATCGATTCGACTGGAGGATTGCCGCAGTGTGGAAGCGTACGTTGATGAGCTCATGTCGTCGGCGCACAAGCTGGCGAGCATCGGATTCCAGGTAGACGACTCGTGGTTAGCGGCATTACTGTTGATGGGACTTCCAGATCATTATGAGCCCATGATCATGGGTTTGGAGGCGTCTGGAGCTGCCCTTACGTCCGATGCGGTTAAAGCGAAGATTCTTCAGGACGTCAAGCTGCAAACCGGTCCAAAAAGCGGAGGAAGCGATGGAGCTTTATACTCGAATCAGAAACCAAGACGTCGTGGCAACAACGGAAGATTCAGCAGCGGTTCAATGAAGAAGGATGATACTTGCCATAATTGCAAGAAGCAAGGCCATTACGCAGCGAAGTGTCCATGGAAGCAGCAGCAATCATCAAAATCGGCAAGTAAAGCGCTATGCAGTGTATTTGCGATGGGCGAGGTTGAAGGCGAGGAGTGGTACTTCGATTCGGGAGCCACATGCCATATGTCCCGAAGTGACGAAAGTTTCGTGAAGCAGCAGGAGATGTCACATCCCGTCGGAACGGCCAACAATGGCTGCCTGATGTCCGTTGCCAAAGGTAAGGTGAGCCTGCAGCTTGAAGAGGGTCCCGTTGAGGTGCAGCAAGTTCTACAGATACCGGAGCTGGCGACCAACCTGTAAGTAAAATGTGCGAGAAAGGATTATCGGTGGTGTTCACCTCCGACCAGTGCCAGGTACGCGAGGACAATGGAACTGTTATTGCTTCTGGAACTCAAGTTGGCGGTTTGTACAGACTGAATCGAAAGGTCGAGGAGTCGCTGCTAACAGTCAATATGGAAATTTGGCACAAACGAATGGGACATCTGAACTATCAAAGCCTGAAGAAGTTGTCAACCTTAGCGCACGGCATCGAGTTGAAGGACGAACCGGTTCCGGAGTGCATCGCGTGTATAACAGGTAAGCATGCACGCAACCCGTTTCCCAACAGTTCAGCAAGATCCGAAAGAATTCTGGACCTGGTGCATTCGGATTTGATCGGGCCAGTAGAAGTTTCATCCCTTGGCGGAAATCGGTTCGTGATGACGTTCATTGACGATGCGACGAGGAAAGTTTGCCTGTATTTTCTGGAGAAGAAGAATCAAGCTTTTGAAGCCTACACGAAGTTTAAATCCATGGCGGAGAGGCAAACCAATAGAAAATTGAAGATTATCAGGACTGACAACGGCACCGAATATGTGAACGAAGTTTTCCGGAGAAGTTTCGAAAAGGATGGTGTACGGCACCAGAGAACGTGTCCTTATTGATACTCGGTAAGTAGGCCTTGACCAGGCTAGACGGTCTTTTTCTACTTGACAGATTTTCCTGGGCTTTAAATATTTTTTTTTCCTATTACAGGTTTTCGAGGATTGAAATCAAATACGATTGAAGCAATTTTCAAGTTTGGACTATTGTGCAGGTACAGGAGAGGAGTAGCAGCTTTCAAGCATACTTTGTGAGGATTGCGTTTGGGCAGATTTGTGCGGATTGCATTTGGGTGGATTTGTGTCGTAAATTTCGTTGCAAGTTGAAGATTTAGTCGACAGTTTACTTTGGAGTGTTACCCAAAACCATAAGTATACTTTTTATTTTTTTAGTTTTTTAATCTTTACTGTAGCTTATAATTTTATTTCACAACAATTCTGTTTAATTGATTGCTTGTTAAGATTTCATTATGGAAACTGATGATAGTGAGGGGGGGTCAAAAGAAAACATAATATTGACCGAAACCCCTTCGTTGGTGAAACCCTTTTGTGTGAAAGTTTACCCATCCAATTTTAAGGGTCCTTTTGTTGTCTACTTCCGTAAAAAGGAAAGACCCATTAACGTTTTACTGATTTCCTCTGAGGTTTATAAAAAAATACAAATCCGTCAAGGAAATCAAAAAAATTGCTTTGGACAAATTACGTGTGGTTTTTGGATCTCGAGATGAAGCCAATGCTCTTCTAGAGTCCAAGCTTTTTGCCAATTCCTACCGTGTGTACGCGCCATGTGATGCATGCGAAATAAATGGAATTATATATGATGAATTTTTGGATTGTGAGGATGTAATTAATCATGGCTCAGGCTTTTTTAAGAACCAATCCATCTCTCCAGTTGGAGTTTTGGATTGTGTTCGTTTGTCAAAATTAACTTTTGACGGACATAGTTCAAAATATGAACATTCGGTTTGTATTAAAATAACATTTTCTGGATCTGTACTTCCGGACTATGTAAAAATAAATGAAGTAATTTTCAGTGTGAGACTTTATTATCCAAAGCTCATGCACTGTGATCGATGTCTTCTTTTTGGACACACTTCCAATTTTTGTTCAAACAAACAAAAATGTTCAAAATGTGGGGAAGCGCATTCCACATCTGATGGTGACAAACAGTCGGATAAATGCATTTATTGTAAACAAAAACACAATTCTTTAAAAGAATGTGTTGTTTATATTGAAAAACAAACAAAATTTAATCAAAAAATGAGGAACAAAAATCATGTTTCGTATGCTAAAATAACAAAATCGAATGACATTTCTACTCCCAATTCATTTGAAATTTTACCAGATGATGAGGTTGGATCATCTGTTAATTCAAACAATTTCGTTTATAAACCTCCTATTAAAAAGAAAAAAACATTGAATAAATCATCTAGTAATCAACATAATTATTCTGAACCTCAACCATCTACTTCTTTTGATGTAAATTTTCCTCCTCTTAGTACTTCCGTTTCTACTAAAAATATTCCAGGTTTTAGAAAAATTGAATCTGATCAAATTCCAAACAATAATGATCAAACTTCGAACAGTACTTCTAATGAAAACACTAATAATTCTATTTTGGGAATTTTGGAGGAGTTAGTCGACTTTGTGGGAATGAGTGAATTTTGGAAAAAAATTATCAAATTGATTTTACCCTTTTTGGCTTCTCTTTTGGAAAAACTGAATACATTTGGACCCCTTATTTCTTCCTTTTTCTCATCGTAATGGCTTCCAAAAATAACAGAGATGAGCTTCATATTCTACAATGGAATTGCCGTAGTGTTATTCCTAAAATTGATAGATTAAAAGCATTGTTAGCAAATTATGATGTAGACATATTTTGTTTAAATGAAACATGGTTAGTGCCTTCTAAATTTTTTCGTATTCCAAATTACAATATAATTCGTAAAGACAGGGAAATTGCATTTGGAGGGGTTATGATTGGGATTCGGAATGATATTGAATTTAAATACTTGGATTTAACATTGCAAGTTCAATCACAGATTGAATTTATTGCTGTTTCGATTAAAAAAGGAAAATATAATTTTTCTATTGTTTGTTTATATATCCCTCCAAGTGTTAGTTTTTCTTTGGATCAAATTAGAGATATATTGCAACAAATTCCTACTCCATTTTATATATTAGGTGATTTCAATGCCCATAACTTTGCTTGGGATAGTGACAAAATTGATGGAAGAGGTTCATTAATTATGGATTTGATTGATGAATTCAACTTAAATATTCTCAATGATGGTTCATTTACTAGGGTTGCTGTGCCACCTAGTAATCATTCGTGCATTGATTTATCACTTTGCTCGAATAATTTGACTTTGTCATCTTCTTGGTCAACTATCAATGATCCAAATGGCAGTGATCATTTACCTATTTTGATTCGAATGCACATTCCCATTCGAAATAAACTTATTAACGAAACATGTGTTTATGATTTGTGCAAAAATGTAAACTGGACAAAGTTTTCTGATTTAATATATATTTATGTTATTAATAGTGTGGATTCGGATTCACCAATAGACAGTTATAATAGTTTTTCAAAATTATTAATTGATAGTTTGCGTAAATCTCAAACTAAAAAACATGTTTCTAGTACTCTTAGAAGACAGCATCCTTCTTTTTGGTGGGATAATGAGTGTTCCAATGCATTGAAAAATAAATCCAATGCTTTCAAACATTTTCGTGGATCAGGCTCCAGAGATAATTACTTACTGTATCGTAAAGCTGAAGCTCAGTTTACCAGGCTTACTAAATTCAAAAAGAGAAATTATTGGAAAAATTTTGTAGAAAATCTGGACAGTGATACTTCATTGTCCACTTTGTGGTCTGTAGCACGAAATTTAAGAAATTATAATTCTAGTGTTCCTACTGTTCTAGAATATTTAGAAGAATGGATTGAAAATTTTGCTTCAAAAATATGTCCCGACTTTGTTGCTCCTTCCAAAAATTATAAAACAAAATCATTTAATTATTTCCCTGAGCTTTGTAATCCATTCTCTTTGGCTGAGTTTAATTTGGCTTTATCTATTACCAAAAATACAGCTCCAGGTATTGATAACATAAAATTTATTGTTTTAAAAATGTTGCCTGATGAAGGAAAACTTTATTTACTTTCAATTTATAACAGCTTCTTACTTCAAAATATTATTCCTCGCGAATGGCGCTTCATCAAAGTAATAAGTATTTTTAAACCTGGTAGAGATCCTTCATCAGCTGACAGTAGAAGACCTATCAGTTTGTTATCGTGTTTACGCAAACTAATGGAGCGAATGATCTTAAATCGCCTTGAATTTTGGGCTGAAGAAAACAACATTTTTTCTCCTTCTCAATTTGGATTTAGACGGGGTCGTGGTACGCGTGACTGTGTTTCGCTTTTAGCTACGCAAGTTCAACTTGCATTTAACCAAAAACAAGATGTAGTTTCTACTTTTCTGGATGTCTCTGGAGCTTATGATTCTGGTTGTTCAGTAAAATGAATAATTTGAAAATTCCAAACATAATTTCAAATTTTTTGTATAATTTATTCTCATTCAAAATTATGCATTTTTTCCATAATAATTCTCCCAAAATAATACGTTATAGTTACTTTGGCCTTCCACAGGGATCATGTTTGAGTCCATTTTTATACAATCTATTCACTAGTGACATGGCATCCATTATTCCTAATGGTTGTTATTTGCTACAATTCGCCGATGATAATGTTCTTTCCATACGTGGAAAAAGTAGAGATGTTATTGAACATTTTATGCAATGTGCCTTGGATAATTTGGATATGTGGGCTCATGAAAATGGATTTACATTTTCAGTTCAAAAAACAAAATTTATTTTATTTTCTAGAAAACATTCGCCCATAAGCATTAATTTATTTCTCAATGGACTTGAAATAGAACAAATTGATGAGTATAAATATCTTGGTATTTGGTTTGATTCTAAATTAAATTGGAACACTCATATTATATACATACAAAAAGTGTGTTCAAGAAGAATTAATTTTCTTCGTACAATTACAGGTACATGGTGGGGTGCAAATCCTTCTGATTTGATAACACTATATAAAACAACTATTCGTTCAGTAATGGAATATGGTTGCTTTCAATGTTGCAATGGATCTTCTTCGCGAGCATTCATTTAAGCATCTTCGCGATCCAAAATTCGCCGCTGTTCATTTTCTATTTTCGCATCGTGAATACAATTCAAGCAACGCGAATGAAGGAACGAACGAATAAATCAACACGACCACATTGAAAAGCATTCAAGCAAACGAAGCAAACGCTATTCGTCGTGGCATTCATTCCACCACGGTCTGTGTGCTGTCGGCGATGGCGCTGCTCGGTGCGAATTTTGACAACAGCAATTACCGTGCAGATTGAAATTGCGGACAATTTAAGGTATGTAATTAAGTTTGGCACAGCTCTCAATTTCCGATAAAAAGATTATAAGAGATTTCAAACACAACACAACTGTTGATTTATATGCAATGGCATTAGCTTGCGAGAAAAAAATGCACATTTTAACACGCAAATGGAAACAATTGTTTAAAGCATTCAGCTGTTTAAAGCACGATCCAGGACGGTAGTTTGTTTTCATTTCGGTTCGTCTTGGCCAAGTCAGCGGTGGAGTGTCATACTGCAAAAAATGATCTGTTTTCCACGGTAATGTAGGCCCATTTTTCTTTCAATAATTAAAAAAACTTAAGCATCACGGCATCTCAGCGCTTTGCTGTGGATCAATCAAACCATGCCTGCATCAAACAGGGGAAGATTTATTGATGGTGCCGCCGCGTCGACGCCTGATCGCAATGAATGTTTTTCTTGCTCTTCGCGAAGAGCAGCCAATGCGAATCGCACTGCTCTTCATTTTGAACGATCCATAGATCGGGAATGAAGTACCTTAGGACGATCGGGCTTTCGGTTCATTCTCCGATTACGAACAAAGCTACCGAATGAAGAAATGCGTTGTTCATTGAATATCATGCCAATGCCGAGTAAAATTCATCGTGCTTCGCCAATTCGATCGCTGCTCAGCAACACTGGTTGCTTTACTTTTGGAAGTACTGCGCAAACTCATTTTTCCAAACTTGAAAAAATACAATACCGTTGTTTAAGAATTTGTTTAAAACTAATGAATTCCACTCATACTCAATCTGTTGAAGTTCTTTCTGGTATTATCCCACTGAAAATTCGTTTTCAGGAGCTAAATTGCAAATTTTCGATAAATTGTTTTGCAAATAATCATCAAATCATAAGCACTTTGGAGTCGTTATACCAAATTAATCCTACTAATAGAATATTGGATTCCTTTATTCATTGTTCAAATCAAGATCTTTTACATGTGCATTCGAATGGGTTTTATGATTTCAAATTAAACATAGAATATTGGATTCCTTTATTCATTGTTCAAATCAAGATCTTTTACATGTGCATTCGAATGGGTTTTATGATTTCAAATTAAACTCATGAACATATGAACCATTAATTGACTTGTCCTTATTTTATGAATTGCGACAAATACCAAAGCTTGAACATTCTAAATTTGCAAATTTACTATTTAAACGCAAATTTGATGGATTCAACCCTACACAAATGTATTTTACAGATGGTTCTCTTATTGATGGCACCGCAGGTTTTGGAATATATAACTTATTTTCAGCTCATTTTTATAAATTACAATCTCCGTGTTCTGTTTTCATAGCAGAACTCATTGCTTTGTATTTTACTTGTAACATGATCAAAGATTGTCCGCCCAATTATTATATAATATGCTCTGACAGTTTCAGTTGTCTGAGTGCTTTGAATACTATCAAATTCAATTTCAAATCACATCATATCCTGTTGATGTTGAAACAAATATTGTTTGATTTGCATTATGAAGGATATGTTATTAAATTTGTTTGGGTTCCTGCTCATTGTAATATTTATGGCAATGAACAGGCGGATTTATTGGCAAAATTTGGGGTTATGCGTGGACAAATTTATCATCGTGATATATTTCCTTCTGAATATTTTCCCAATCTGAGAAATTATTCTCTAAATGCTTGGCAAATCAATTGGAATTCTAGTGATAAAGGGCGATGGTGTCATTCAATATGTCCCAAGGTGAATCATTTTCCTTGGTTTAAAAATGTATCTGGGAGTAGAAATTTCATTTGTGCTTTTTCGAGATTGATATCCAATCATTATATTTGTAATAGTCATTTGTATCGTATCAACATTGTAGATTCTTCTTCGGTAAGTAGGCCTTGACCAGGTTAAACGGTTTTTTTTTCTTCGCTTGTCAATTTTTTTCTCCTAATTTCAGATTCAAGTATCAGATATTGGACTTTTACGGAATTGCAGAGCTGTTTTACTTGCTGGATTACTTTAAGCGTTGCTGTTCAAGTTTTGGATTGATTTCGTTCGTTGTTTTTGGTTTTCGTTCGTTGGAAGTTGGACGGTGGTAGAGTTCAAGTTTTCGTTTGTTGCTGGTTGGACGTTTCCCTTGTTGAAGTTCGGTGTGATTGAAGTCGCTGAAGCTGCTTGTATTGAACTCGTGCCATTTGGAATTTCTACTCGGCTTGTTTCAAGAGCTGCTGTGCAAGTTTGTTCGACGTCGGGTTTTGTTGAAGTTTGGTGCGTGTCAAGTTAAGTATCATATTTTATTTATTATCCTATTTTCTTACCTTCACTCCATATAGAAAATTACCAATCTAGACAGAGGATTCCTTTTTTAAGTTTCCATTATGGAAACAGATGAGGGAGGGGAAGAGGGGTCAAAAAATGATCAAATTATTGGAACCTCTTCGGTTAATAAACCTTTTCGTGTAAAACTTTACCCACCCAGTTTTGCTGACCCTTTTGTGGTTTATTTCCGGAAGAAACAAAACCCTATTAATGTGTTGCTAATTTCCTCTGAGATTTATAAAAAATACAAATCTGTAAAGGAAATTAAAAAAATTTCGCTTGATAAACTACGTGTAGTTTTCGGATCTCGAGATGAAGCTAATGCTCTTCTGGAATCCAAATTGTTTTGTAATTCCTATCGTGTGTACGCTCCATGCGATTCATGCGAAATAAATGGAATTATTTATGATGAATTTTTGGACTGTGATGATGTCATAAATCATGGTTCTGGTTTTTTTAAGAACAAATCCATTGCCCCGGTTAAGGTTTTGGATTGTGTTCGTTTATCGAAATTGTATTTTGATGGAACTAGTTCCAAATATGTTCACTCAGATTGTATCAAAATAACATTTTCCGGTTCAGTTCTACCGGATTATGTTAAGATTGATCAAGTCATTTTCAGCGTGAGACTTTATTACCCCAAACTCATGCATTGTGATCGATGTCTTCTGTTTGGTCACACTTCCAACTTTTGCTCAAACAAACACAAATGTGCTAAATGTGGGGAACCACATTCTACATCTGATTGTGTCAAACAGTCAGATAAATGTATTTATTGTAATCAAAAACACAATTCTTTAAAAGAATGTGTTGTTTATATTGAAAATCAAACAAAATTCAACCAAAAAATTAGATACAAAAATCATGCTTCGTATGCTGAAATCACAAAATCTTCCAATGACGTTTCTACTCCCAATCCATTTGACATCTTACCAGATAATGAGGTTGTTGGATCATCTGTTAGTTCTAACAATTTCGTCTACAAACCTCCTACAAAAAGGAAAAAAATAAATAAAAAATCATCTATTGATCAACATAACTTTTCGGAACCTCAACCATCTACTTCTTTTGATGCACATTTTCCACCCCTTAGTGCTTCCGCCCCTTCAAAAACTATTCCTGGTTTTAGGAAAATTGAATCTGATCCAACTCAAAACAGTAATGAACAATCTTCAAACAATATTACAAATGAATCCTCCAATAATTCCGTTTTGAGCATTTTGGAAGAGTTAATTGATTTTTTGGGACTGAGTGATTTCTGGAAAAAAATTATCAAATTAATTTTACCCTTTTTGTCTTCTCTTTTGGAAAAATTAAACACATTTGGACCCCTTATTTCTTCATTATTTTCATCTTAATGGCTTCCAAAAATAGCAGTCATGACCTTCACGTTTTGCAATGGAATTGCCGCAGTGTTATTCCAAAAATAGACAGATTGAAAGTTTTGTTATCAAATTTTGATATAGACATATTTTGTTTAAATGAAACATGGTTAGTGCCTTCTAAATTTTTTCGTATTCCAAATTTCCATATTATTCGCAAAGATAGGGAATTACCATTTGGCGGAGTATTGATTGGCATTCGTAATGATATTGAATTTAAGTATTTGAATTTGCATTTGCAAGGCCAATCACAAATAGAATGTATTGCTATTTCAATTAAAAAAAAAACCTAATTTTTCTATTGCTTGTTTTTATATTCCTCCCAACGCTAGTTTTTCTTTGGCACAAATTAGAGATATATTACAGCAAATTACTTCTCCATTTTATATATTAGGAGATTTCAATGCTCATAACTTAGCATGGGGTAGTGACAGAATTGATGGTAGAGGTTCCTTAATTATGGATTTGATTGATGAACTAAATTTAAATATTTTAAATGATGGTTCATATACTAGGATTGCTGTGCCTCCTAGTAACAATTCGTGTATTGATTTGTCACTTTGCTCGAATAATTTGACATTTCAATCATCTTGGTCAACTATCAATGATCCAAACGGTAGTGACCATTTACCAATTTTGATTCGAATGCACATTGCTGTTCGAAATAAATTAATTAACAAGCCTAGTGTTTTTGATTTGTGCAAAAATGTTGACTGGACAATATCTATTTCTGTAATATCAAATGTAAATTCAGCTTCACCAACTGACAATTATAACAATTTTTCAAAATTAATAATTGATAGTTTGCGTAAATCTCAAACTAAACCATTTGTTTCGGGTACTGTTAAAAAGGCGCGTCCTTCTTTTTGGTGGGATAATGAGTGTTCCAATGCATTGAAAAATAAATCCGATGCTTTCAAAAATTTTCGTAGATCAGGCTCCAGAGATAGTTACCTATTGTATTGTAAAGCTGAAGCTCAGTTTACCAGACTGACCAAATTCAAAAAGAGAAATTATTGGAGAAATTTTGTAGAAAATCTGGACAGTGAAACTTCATTGTCCACTTTGTGGTCTGTAGCACGAAATTTAAGAAATTATGATTCTAATGTTCCTGTAGTTTTGGAATACTCAGAAGAATGGATTGAAAAATTTGCTTCAAAAGTATGTCCTGACTTTGTTGCTACTTTCATAAATTATAAAACAAATTCTTTAAATTATTTTCCAGAGCTATGTAATCCATTCTCCTTGGCTGAGTTTAATCTGGCTTTATCTATTACCAAAAATACAGCTCCGGGTATTGATACCATAAAATTTATTGTTTTAAAAAAATTGCCTGATGAAGGAAAACTTCATTTACTTTCGATATATAACAGCTTCTTTCTTCAAAATATCATTCCTTCCGAATGGCGCTCCATCAAAGTAATAAGTATTCTTAAGCCTGGTAGAGATCCTTCATTGGCTGACAGCCGAAGACCTATCAGTTTGCTATCATGTTTACGTAAACTCATGGAGCGAATGATTTTAAATCGCCTTGAATTTTGGGCGGAAGAAAACAACATTTTTTCTCCATCTCAATTTGGATTTAGAAGGGGTCGTGGTACGCGTGATTGTGTTTCACTTTTAGCTTCAGAAGTTCAACTTGCATTTAATCAAAAACAAGATGTAGTTTCTACTTTTCTAGATGTCTCTGGAGCTTATGATTCTGTTCTGATTGATTTGTTGTTCAAAAAAATGAACAGTTTGAAAATTCCATGTATAATTTCAAATTTTTTATATAATTTATTTTCATTTAAAATTATGCATTTTTTTCATAATAATTCTTCAAAAACAATAAGATATAGTTTCTTTGGCCTTCCACAGGGATCATGTTTAAGTCCGTTTTTATACAATTTATTCACTAGTGACATGGCATCCATTATTCCTAATGGTTGTTATTTGCTTCAATTTGCTGATGATAATGTTCTTTCCATACGTGGAAAAAGTAGAGATGTTATTGAACATTTTATGCAATGTGCCTTGGATAATTTGGATATGTGGGCTCATGAAAATGGATTTACATTTTCAGTTCAAGAAACAAAATTTATTTTATTTTCTAGAAAACATTCGCCCATAAGCATTAATTTATTTCTCAATGGACTTGAAATAGAACAAATTGATGAGTATAAATATCTTGGTATTTGGTTTGATTCTAAATTAAATTGGAACACTCATATTATATACATACAAAAAGTGTGTTCAAGAAGAATTAATTTTCTTCGTACAATTACTGGTACATGGTAGGGTGCAAATCCTTCTGATTTGATAACACTATATAAAACAACTATTCGTTCAGTAATGGAATATGGTTGCTTTACTTTTGGAAGTACTGCGCAAGCTCATTTTTCCAAACTTGAAAAAATACAATACCGTTGTTTGAGAATTTGTTTAAAACTAATGAATTCCACTCATACTCAATCTGTTGAAGTTCTTTCTGGTATTATCCCACTAACAATTCGTTTTCAGGAGCTAAATTGCAAATTTTTGATAAATTGTTTTGCAAATAATCATCAAATCATAAGCACTTTGGAGTCGTTATACCAAATTAATCCTACTAATAGAATATTGGATTCCTTTATTCATTGTTCAAATCAAGATCTTTTACATGTGCATTCAAATGGGTTTTATGATTTTAAATTAAACATACATACATATGAACCATTAATTGACTTGTCCTTATTTTATGAATTGCGACAAATACCAAAGCTTGAACATTCGAAATTTGCAAATTTACTATTTAAACGTAAATTTGATGGATTCAACCCTACACAAATGTATTTTACAGATGGCTCTCTAATTGATGGCACCGCAGGTTTTGGAATATATAACTTATTTTCAGCTCATTTTTATAAATTACAATCTCCGTGTTCTGTTTTCATAGCAGAACTCATTGCTTTGTATTTTACTTGTAACATGATCATAGATTGTCCGCCCAATTTTTATATAATATGCTCTGACAGTTTCAGTTGTCTGAGTGCTTTGAATACTATCAAATTCAAATTCAAATCTCATCATATCTTGTTGATGTTGAAAAAAATATTGTTTGATTTGCATTATGAAGGATATGTTATTAAATTTGTTTGGGTTCCTGCTCATTGTAATATTTATGGCAATGAACAGGCGGATTTATTGGCAAAATTTGGGGTTATGCGTGGACAAATTTATCATCGTGATATATTTCCTTCTGAATATTTTCCCAATCTGAGAAATTATTCTCTAAATGCTTGGCAAATCAATTGGAATTCTAGTGATAAAGGGCGATGGTGTCATTCAATATGTCCCAAGGTGAATCATTTTCCTTGGTTTAAAAATGTATCTGGGAGTAGAAATTTCATTTGTGCTTTCTCGAGATTGATATCCAATCATTATATTTGTAATAGTCATTTGTATCGTATCAACATTGTAGATTCAAACTTATGCGAATGTGGCTTATCGTATGAAGACATTGATCACATTATAATTAATTGTTCTCGGTTTATTGCACCGAGGAAGATATTATTTGATAGCCTAATTGCAGCAGGTTTTTCAATTCCTGTATCTATACGGGATGTTTTGGGCTTAAAAAATGAACATATATTGAAACTTTTGTTCAAATTTCTAAATGAGATTGCCTATTTTGTTTGATACTGTTCCCCTTTTTTTGGTATTCTTTATTTTCAGCCTTGAAGATTCGTTTCTGATGACCCCCTGACCCCTCCCCCTCCCCCATTAGGATTTCTGGATTTCCGGAGACTCGTTTCACGATTTGGCATGCTGTCCTCTTTCAAGATAGCGGCTCCGTTATGGTTCATTGCCGTGTGAGCCTTTAGTTTTAAGTTATTTTTGTAATGTTATTTGAAAAGAAAAAGAGGTTTTGTGCCTCTTTGAGAAAGATTTCGTTTTTGAAATGCCGAAATCACTCAAAGGGGTTTTTCCCTCTTTCTAAATTTCAAGTTAAAATAAACAATAATAACAATAACATTGTAGATTCAAACTTATGCGAATGTGGCTTATCGTATGAAGACATTGATCACATTATAATTAATTGTTCTCGGTTTATTGCACCGAGGAAGATATTATTTGATAGCCTAATTGCAGCAGGTTTTTCAATTCCTGTATCTATACGGGATATTTTGGGCTTAAAAAATGAACATATATTAAAACTTTTGTTCAAATTTCTAAATGAGATTGCCTATTTTGTTTGATACTGTTCCCCTTTTTTTGGTATTCTTTATTTTCAGCCTTGAAGATTCGTTTCTGATGACCCCCTGACCCCTCCCCCTCCCCCATTAGGATTTCTGGATTTCCGGAGACTCGTTTTACGATTTGGCATGCTGTCCTCTTTCAAGATAGCGGCTCCGTTATGGTTCATTGCCGTGTGAGCCTTTAGTTTTAAGTTATTTTTGTAATGTTATTTGAAAAGAAAAAGAGGTTTTGTGCCTCTTTGAGAAAGATTTCGTTTTTGAAATGTCGAAATCACTCAAAGGGGGTTTTCCATCTTTCTAAATTTCAAGTTAAAATAAACAATAATAATAACGTGTCCTTATACTCCTGAGCAGAACGGTGTGGCAGAAAGGATGAATCGCACGCTCGTGGAGAAAGCTCGAAGTATGCTCAAGGATGCTCAATTACCAAAGAAGTTTTGGGCAGAAGCACTATCACTATCTTGTCAACAGAAGTCCTTCAAGATCGTTAGATGCGATGACACCAGAAGAAGCTTGGTCCGGAAGAAAGCCAGACTTACGTCATCTGAAAACGTTCGGATCAACGGCTCTGGTCCACATCCCGAAGCAAAAACGCAAAAAGTTCGATGTGAAATCAAAAGAAGCGATTCTGGTTGGATATGGAGAAGACGTTAAAGGCTACAGATTGTATAATCCGGTCAATCAAGATGTATTCATCAGCAGAGATATCATCGTTGTTCGAGAAGGTAAACCGCAGAAGCTAATCATGCAAGCAGACGATACCGAATCAGTTCAGTTCATGGAGCTATACACGATTGAGGAACCAAGCGCGGATTTCACTGACCCCGTTGACGAAACTCCTGCAGATGTTGAAGAGTTGGACCATATATCTGGAAGCAGCGAGAGCGATTTCGAATCATTTGATGAAGATGCAGAGCCTGCGCTCCCTTCGCAATCTCAAAGGCCAGCTGAAGAGCAGCAAGGGCCAAGGCGCAGCGAACGGGAGCGCCGATTACCAGGCAAGTATCATGATTTTGTCAGTTATAGTACGTTTACTGGTGATATCGTCCCCCCACAGTCGTCAACTCTATCCAACGAGGTTACCGGAATGTTGTCTGATGATCCTCAGACCTACGAAGAGGCGATGAATCGACCAGATCGGGACCGATGGATGGTCGCGATGCGTAAGGAAATGCGAGCTCTAGAGGAAAATCATACATGGGATTTGACGACTATTCCACGTAACCGGAAACCTATTCGGAACAAGTGGGTATTCAAGACAAAGCGTGCGGTAGATGGAACGATTGAGCGGTACAAGGCGCGTTTTGTAGTAAAAGGATGTTCGCAGCGCCCTGGCATTGATTACGAAGAAGTATACGCGCCCGTTGTACGTTATTCTACGATCCGTTACCTGCTGGCGTTGGCAGTCAAACATAATTTGGATATCGACCAAATGGACGCAGTGACAGCTTTCCTACAAGGAGAATTGCAGGATGAGGAAATCTACATGGAACAGCCGCACGGATTTGCTGAGGATGGAATACGCGTTTGCCGATTACGAAAGGCTCTATACGGATTGAAGCAGTCAAGTAGAGTATGGAATAACCAGTTAGATGAAGCTTTGAAGAAATTCGGTCTGAAACGTTCCAAGGTCGACGCTTGCCTGTACTACCAACGAGAAGGTGACAAGATGCTGTTTGTAACAATCTATGTGGACGATTTCCTGATTTTTTCAAACGACGATAGACTGAAGCAGAAATTGAAACAATTACTCAACAGCCGATTCAAGATGAAGGATTTGGGAGAGGCGACCTTCTGCCTCGGATTACGAATCACAAGAGACCGGCAGAATGGGAAACTTTCGATTGATCAGGAGCATTATGTGGAGAATATTTTGCGGCGGTTCAATTTGGAAAACTGCAATCCGGTATCAACTCCAGCAGAATCTAGCATCAAGTTGGAAAAGTCGATGTCCCCTAGCAGTCCGGCCGAAACCCGTGAAATGAGAGAAGTGCCCAATCAAGAAGCCGTTGGTTGCTTGACCTACCTGGCGCAGGCAACAAGACCGGATATCAGCTACGCTGTAAATCAAGTAAGTCAATTCTGCAGCAACCCCGGACGCAGTCATTGGAATGCAGTGAAGCGGATTTTGAGGTATTTACGGGGATCTAAGGCGCACAAAATCACTTACTCTGTGGATCGTCAATCGGAGCTAGTCGGTTATACAGACGCGGATTGGGGAGGAGATCCCGACACAAGGAAGTCCACTTCCGGATATGTATTCACGTTTATGGGAGGAGCAGTATCCTGGAATGTGAAAAGACAGACCACAGTAGCACTTTCATCATGTGAAGCAGAATATTGCGCCCTTTCCCGTACCATTCAAGAGGCTTTTTGGTGGAAGCATTTTCAGTCGCAACTCTTTGCAGATAACGTGATTACGATCCGTTGCGATAATCAATCCGCCATCTGTGTCGCGCGAAATCAAGGGTACAATCCAAGGACTAAACATCTGGACATTCGATACCATTTCGTGAAGGATGCACTGAATCAAGGAGCGATTGAAGTCAACTACATTGGCACCAACGAACAACCAGCAGATGGATTGACGAAGGCGTTGATAAAAAATAAGCTTCAAGCGTTTAAACAATCGTTAGGAATCGAAGATTAGGGAGGAGTGTTGGAGAAACTTAGTAACCTGCGATTCCTTATGACGTAACTAGGATAGTTTGTTGATTTAATAAAACTTTTCATTCGTTATCAAACCTCAAAGCACATCGGACGTTCTTTTCATTCCCTGCGGTTACGAGAATTCTTGAAGGAATTGTTGATGGAGTACCTGAAGGAACCCTTGAAAGAATTCCCGAAGAAATCCTAGAAGGAAATCCTGAAAATTCTTTGAGGGAATTACTACAGGAACTCTTAAAGAAATTTTTGAAGGAATCGCTGAGAACCCTTGAAAAATTAGTTGAAGGAATCTACGGAAAAATTCCTTAAGGAATTCGTAAAAGAGTTCACTGATAGAATTCCCTAAAGAATCCTCAAAGGAATTTCTGAATAAAAATCTTGAAGCAACTGCTGAACCAATACTTGAGGGATTCTTGAAGGAGTTTCCAAAGAGAACTCCTAGATGAATCCCAGAGGGAACTCCTGCAGGAATTATCAGAAGGAAATCCTCCAGAAATCCCCACATGGGACTTCTGCAGGAATATCAAAAATGAAATCTTGGAGTAATCCCCAGAGGAAGGTGGAATCCCCAGACCAAAATCCAGGAGGAATCCCCAGAGGAAACTCCTGGAGGAATCCCCAGAGAAGTTCTCGAAAAAAAAAAAAATCTCTGGAGAAATCCCCGAATACTGAATTTTGATAGGGTCTCAAAAGTTCCGGTAGCTGGATCTGGAGCTTCATGTCAATACTATTTTTTGGCAATAGTAGCAAGTTTTCAACGGAATCTATCGGAATCCGGCCGGGTACATTCACGGAATCTATCGGATGCATTCACTTGTAAAATATTCTATGCGTTTCCTAGAGCGGCTAAAATACCCAGCATCCCAATCAAAATGTCCACGTCGTTGTTCTGGCAGCTGGTGATTTGAACCCTGCAGTGTAGGTTCCGGACTATATTCTGGGTTCCGGCTAAAAATCCGCAACACCAAACCAGATCATTCCAAAACAATTTGCAATAATGCAGAAAAACATTGGACAAAACAAATTAGAACATTGGACAAAACAAATTAAATGAAGAATTGTAAACATGTTTACATCCGAATATCACCTGTCAAACAATATCACCAATCACCCAGTGTGAACGGTTTCGTGATATTGTAATATCACTTTGCTTGTATCATGATATAACTCCGTAGTCTGAACATGGCATAAGAACCATTTTAGAGCTTAAAAAAAGGCACATTTTCGTGCGCTGAGAATGTTGCTACGTCATTCCGTTCAATAGATATTGATGATTTTCTAGAAAAAATAGGCACTTTTCAAGTATTTTTTACTTGAGTTACAAAAATAACACCTCTCTAATTTTTTGATATGTTTTATAACAATATTTCTTCTTTTTAATGCTGGAAAAATATATTTTTTATCTTTGCCCCAACCCGTAATATCGCCTTTTGAATAAACTATGATTTTTAAAGAAAAACACTCAAAACTTTTAAACCAAAAGTGATAGCGATCGTCTCAGCGCACGAATCGACGCGTTTTCAAATGTTCTACAAGTGTTTCTTGGGCGACTTTGATGAGAAATTAAAACTGAAAAAGTTAAAACCAGAAAACCTGTTTTTCTTGAATCACTCTAAGCTAATTTAGAAATATATCTCTTGATCGGTCAATTTTGAAGCTACATAAAAAGTGTCTTCAGCAAACTTGCTCAAAATTCATAGATCTCCAACTTTTCCGAAGAATGTATATAGTTATTCTTGCAAATAAAAAAGTTTGATTTCCAATTTCTGTGAAAATATGGGCCACCCTAATGTTCATGTACATTGGAAAGAGGGCCTTATTATTCGCAAAAACTTTGTAGTCAATCAGCGAAATGCTGCTCGCAGGCATTGGATTAGAAATTGCCGTGTGTGATGCTGCAGTAATCGCAACAGGTGGGATGCAAATGGCAGAAGAAGTTTAGCCAACCCCCGGAGTTTGCAGTGCTTCGGCAGCCAATTAATCGTCCCATAATAAATTAAAAATTTTCCATAAATAACTCGAAAATAAATAAATAGGGGTGGAAGCAATAATAAATTATAAAAGTTCCATAAACAATTCAAAAAGCGCATAAATAAATCAAAACTTCCCATAAATAATTAATTTTCGAGCAATAAAAAATGTCAGAATTTCCACAAATAAATCAACAATTGCAATAAAAAAACTATATTTTTTCCAACAAATAATTTCGAACATACTACATCTTAGAACTATGATAGAAAAACTGAAACTTTTGTGCAAATTAACAGACAATCGCTTGCTGTCCGAACTCGCTAACGCTCGTCGGACTTTAAAAAAGAATAACATCTCTGTTTGCATTATACCAGGCAAATTCTTGGATCTGTGGATTGCCGAGAACCGAATCGACGCAGTTACGACGCATCGGCTTTCGGAAGCTTCGGCGGCCTTCTGCCGTCTCAGTTCCTCAATCCTCTATGCGACTTCGCCGCATGGCTCAACCGGTACTTTTACTTTGCTCATTATTTCGTAAGCAATAAAATTTTCAATTGCTTTTTTAATGTTTTTCAATTGGGAATTTTTAAATTATTTATGGAAAAATCAGATTTATTTATGGAAAATTTAAACTTTTTTGTTGGAAAAATATAGTTTTTTATTGCAATTGTTGATTTATTTGTGGAAATTCTGACATTTTTTATTGCTCGAAAATCAATCATTTATGGGAAGTTTTGAATTATTTATTTGTTTATGGAAGTTTTATAGTTTATTATTGCTCCCACTCCTACTTTTTTATTGGCAATTTCTGATTTTGTTATGGAAAATGATCATTTTTTATTAGTCGTTTATATTTTGGCCGCAGTGCTTCCTCTGCTAGGAAGGGATTTGTTCTATTGAGGAATGTTCGGGGAGCGGGTGTTGGCGTTTTTCGTACCTCCTCCCTTAGCCCTGTCAACTGATTTGAAAGCGGATGAATAAGGCTTCCAATATCGGTCATCGCCGCTCTGAAGTCATCTTTGGTCACAAAATTCGACACATCGGGTTGCTTCGGGATCGCCCCAGTGGGTCTCGAACCACTAATCCGTGGTGGATTTCCCCCAGCCGCCTTATCTAGAAGCTCTTCTTAGTCGGAGCTGGACTCTCCGCCGGTAGTGAAAAAACAGATCTTCGGTCCAGAAATAATCAGAGAACAGCACGAATACTCTGTTGAATTCTGCGTTACTAAGGGTTTTGACGCCCCCCACAGCGTAGTTCTTGATTACCGCTAACCGATGGCCGAGATGCAATAGTCGAAATTTACAAAAACGGACCCTATCCACAGGGTTAGACCTCAAAACGCGTTCCAGCTGTGCAGAAATGTTCTTGCACGCTTCCAAATCCATTTCTGGATCCAAGTCATAATGGACGATGAATTCGTGCCCTTCTCTCTCCTCCTTCAAAATTTGTTTCAATCGACGACGACGCTTGCAGCGTGATTCATCGTCCGCAATCAGTACATTTCGGAGAAGCAATTCATAGTCGAGCTCCCTTGGCTCAAGGTGGTCAACGCACTAACTATGGTAAAGTGATCCAAAATCCGGACCAGATACGGAACGACGCGCCATCCTGAAGCAAAACGCCTAAAAAAGGGCTTGATTTCGCTTCAAGCTGCAAAAGAAACTCTACTTAGACTTCCCAAGCACCGATAGAAACCCGAAACCGGTACGTTGTTTGTGATTTCTCCTACACGATCGAAGCTTTGTATCACTCACTATAAAAATCATTAACCAATCGGCATCACTATGTGGTTCAATTAGCCCATCGCGAATCAAAGAACAGTGCCACTAATTTTACATACAAAAATGCGACCAGTGTGGGTATCTATATCAAAGTTTCAATTAACTGGAAAACTCCCCCAAACATGCAGAAGGAAGAAATATCCCAAGATATTTTTCCCCTCCTGAGAACCTTTTTATTTAACGTTGGGCGCCAGGTATAAGACCCTTATTTTTGGCCCCGGTACCTCTCGGCTCGGGTTCAGAGGGAAACCGGCCTAAAACCCCAGGCTGCTGGTCTAAGCCGCTGGCAGCCTCCGGGGTGTGTACTCACGGCCTCTTTTAGGACCGGGTTTAGGGGCGAACAAATGGTGGGGGAGCTTTCGGAGGCGGGAACCTAACTCTTAACAAGGTACTTACGGGCCCATATAGCCGAGGCGGTAAACGCACGGGTATTCAGCATGACCATGCTGAGGGTGACGGGTTCGATTCCCGGTCGGTCCAGGATCTTTTCGTAAAGAAAATTTTCTTGACTTCCTTGGGCATAGAGTATCTTCGTGCCTGCCACACGATATACACATGCAAAATGGTCATTGGCAGAGGAAGCTCTCAGTTAATAACTGTAGAAGTGCTCATAGAACACTAAGCTGAGAAGCAGGCTTTGTCCCAGTGAGGACGTTACGCCAAGAAGAGGAAGAGGAGGCAGGTACTTACGGTCAAACAGTTTATTGGTGCTTTTGGTCTGGATTTCCGGATCTAATCATGGCGGCGTGGGCGGTAGACCGCGGCGGGCAAACACGGCGGGCAAACACGGCGGTAGCTGGACCGGTGGGCTGCAAAGTATCAGCTGCAGAGGATCGGCCGGGGGTTTCTGACCCACGAGGTGCGACGGCTTCGTCCCGAAGAAACCGACCAGGAATAGTCGGGCGCTGGGCAACTGGCTGCGGGAGTGGTGCACAACGGCTGGACCACCACGGCGATGACGGGGTTTTACGGAGAAATTCCTTAAGGAATTCGTAAAAGAGTTCACTGATAGAATTCCCTAAAGAATCCTCAAAGGAATTTCTGAATAAAAATCTTGAAGCAACTGCTGAACCAATACTTGAGGGATTCTTGAAGGAGTTTCCAAAGAGAACTCCTAGATGAATCCCAGAGGGAACTCCTGCAGGAATTATCAGAAGGAAATCCTCCAGATATCCCCACATGGGACTTCTGCAGGAATATCAAAAATGAAATCTTGGAGTAATCCCCAGAGGAAGGTGGAATCCCCAGACCAAAATCCAGGAGGAATCCCCAGAGGAAACTCCTGGAGGAATCCCCAGAGGAGTTCTCGAAAAAAAAAAATCTCTGGAGAAATCCCCGAATACTGAATTTTGATAGGGTCTCAAAAGTTCCGGTAGCTGGATCTGGAGCTGTCAATACTATTTTTTGGCAATAGTAGCAAGTTTTCAACGGAATCTATCGGAATCCGGCCGGGTACATTCACGGAATCTATCGGATGCATTCACTTGTAAAATATTCTATGCGTTTCCTAGAGCGGCTAAAATACCCAGCATCCCAATCAAAATGTCCACGTCGTTGTTCTGGCAGCTGGTGATTTGAACCCTGCAGTGTAGGTTCCGGACTATATTCTGGGTTCCGGCTAAAAATCCGCAACACCAAACCAGATCATTCCAAAACAATTTGCAATAATGCAGAAAAACATTGGACAAAACAAATTAGAACATTGGACAAAACAAATTAGAAACATTGGACAAAACAAATTAGATGAAGAATTGTAAACATGTTTACATCCGAATATCACCTGTCAAACAATATCACCAAACACCCAGTGTGAACGGTTTCGTGATATTGTAATATCACTTTGCTTGTATCATGATATAACTCCGTAGTCTGAACATGGCATAAGAACCATTTTAGAGCTTTAAAAAAGGCACATTTTCGTGCGCTGAGAATGTTGCTACGTCATTCCGTTCAATAGATATTGATGATTTTCTAGAAAAAATAGGCACTTTTCAAGTATTTTTTACTTGAGTTACAAAAATAACACCTCTCTAATTTTTTGATATGTTTTATAACAATATTTCTTCTTTTTAATGCTGGAAAAAGATATTTTTTATCTTTGCCCCAACCCGTAATATCGCCTTTTGAATAAACTATGATTTTTAAAGAAAAACACTCAAAACTTTTAAACCAAAAGTGATAGCGATCGTCTCAGCGCACGAATCGACGCGTTTTCAAATGTTCTACAAGTGTTTCTTGGGCGACTTTGATGAGAAATTAAAACTGAAAAAGTTAAAACCAGAAAACCTGTTTTTCTTGAATCACTCTAAGCTAATTTAGAAATATATCTCTTGATCGGTCAATTTTGAAGCTACATAAAAAGTGTCTTCAGCAAACTTGCTCAAAATTCATAGATCTCCAACTTTTCCGAAGAATGTATATAGTTATTCTTGCAAATAAAAAAGTTTGATTTCCAATTTCTGTGAAAATATGGGCCACCCTAATGTTCATGTACATTGGAAAGAGGGCCTTATTATTCGCAACAACTTTGTAGTCAATCAGCGAAATGCTGCTCGCAGGCATTGGATTAGAAATTGCCGTGTGTGATGCTGCAGTAATCGCAACAGGTGGGATGCAAATGGCAGAAGAAGTTTAGCCAACCCCCGGAGTTTGCAGTGCTTCGGCAGCCAATTAATCGTCCCATAATAAATTAAAAATTTTCCATAAATAACTCGAAAATAAATAAATAGGGGTGGAAGCAATAATAAATTATAAAAGTTCCATAAACAATTCAAAAAGCGCATAAATAAATCAAAACTTCCCATAAATAATTGATTTTCGAGCAATAAAAAATGTCAGAATTTCCACAAATAAATCAACAATTGCAATAAAAAAACTATATTTTTTCCAACAAATAATTTCGAACATACTACATCTTAGAACTATGATAGAAAAACTGAAACTTTTGTGCAAATTAACAGACAATCGCTTGCTGTCCGAACTCGCTAACGCTCGTCGGACTTTAAAAAAGAATAACATCTCTGTTTGCATTATACCAGGCAAATTCTTGGATCTGTGGATTGCCGAGAACCGAATCGACGCAGTTACGACGCATCGGCTTTCGGAAGCTTCGGCGGCCTTCTGCCGTCTCAGTTCCTCAATCCTCTATGCGACTTCGCCGCATGGCTCAACCGGTACTTTTACTTTGCTCATTATTTCGTATTTATTGCTTAATTTTCAATTGCTTTTTTGATGTTTTTCAATTGGGAATTTTTAAATTATTTATGGAAAAATCAGATTTAATTATGGAAAATTTAAACTTTTTTGTTGGAAAAATATAGTTTTTTATTGCAATTGTTGATTTATTTGTGGAAATTCTGACATTTTTTATTGCTCGAAAATCAATCATTTATGGGAAGTTTTGAATTATTTATTTGTTTATGGAAGTTTTATAGTTTATTATTGCTCCCACCCCTACTTTTTTATTGGCAATTTCTGATTTTGTTATGGAAAATGATCACTTTTTTATTAGTCGTTTATATTTTGGCCGCAGTGCTTCCTCTGCTAGGAAGGGATTTGTTCTATTGAGGAATGTTCGGGGAGCGGGTGTTGGCGTTTTTCGTACCTCCTCCCTTAGCCCTGTCAACTGATTTGAAAGCGGATGAATAAGGCTTCCAATATCGGTCATCGCCGCTCTGAAGTCATCTTTGGTCACAAAATTCGACACATCGGGTTGCTTCGGGATCGCCCCAGTGGGTCTCGAACCACTAATCCGTGGTGGATTTCCCCCAGCCGCCTCATCTAGAAGCTCTTCTTAGTCGGAGCTGGACTCTCCGCCGGTAGTGAAAAAACAGATCTTCGGTCCAGAAATAATCAGAGAACAGCACGAATACTCTGTTGAATTCTGCGTTACTAAGGGTTTTGACGCCCCCCACAGCGTAGTTCTTGATTACCGCTAACCGATGGCCGAGATGCAATAGTCGAGATTTACAAAAACGGACCCTATCCACAGGGTTAGACCTCAAAACGCGTTCCAGCTGTGCAGAAATGTTCTTGCACGCTTCCAAATCCATTTCTGGATCCAAGTCATAATGGACGATGAATTCGTGCCCTTCTCTCTCCTCCTTCAAAATTTGTTTCAATCGACGACGACGCTTGCAGCGTGATTCATCGTCCGCAATCAGTACATTTCGGAGAAGCAATTCATAGTCGAGCTCCCTTGGCTCGAGGTGGTCAACGCACTAACTATGGTAAAGTGATCCAAAATCCGGACCAGATACGGAACGACGCGCCATCCTGAAGCAAAACGCCTAAAAAAGGGCTTGATTTCGCTTCAAGCTGCAAAAGAAACTCTACTTAGACTTCCCAAGCACCGATAGAAACCCGAAACCGGTACGTTGTTTGTGATTTCTCCTACACGATCGAAGCTTTGTATCACTCACTATAAAAATCATTAACCAATCGGCATCACTATGTGGTTCAATTAGCCCATCGCGAATCAAAGAACAGTGCCACTAATTTTACATACAAAAATGCGACCAGTGTGGGTATCTATATCAAAGTTTCAATTAACTGGAAAACTCGCCCAAACATGCAGAAGGAAGAAATATCCCAAGATATTTTTCCCCTCCTGAGAACCTTTTTATTTAACGTTGGGCGCCAGGTATAAGACCCTTATTTTTGGCCCCGGTACCTCTCGGCTCGGGTTCAGAGGGAAACCGGCCTAAAACCCCAGGCTGCTGGTCTAAGCCGCTGGCAGCCTCCGGGGTGTGTACTCACGGCCTCTTTTAGGACCGGGTTTAGGGGCGAACAAATGGTGGGGGAGCTTTCGGAGGCGGGAACCTAACTCTTAACAAGGTACTTACGGGCCCATATAGCCGAGGCGGTAAACGCACGGGTATTCAGCATGACCATGCTGAGGGTGACGGGTTCGATTCCCGGTCGGTCCAGGATCTTTTCGTAAAGAAAATTTTCTTGACTTCCTTGGGCATAGAGTATCTTCGTGCCTGCCACACGATATACACATGCAAAATGGTCATTGGCAGAGGAAGCTCTCAGTTAATAACTGTGGAAGTGCTCATAGAACACTAAGCTGAGAAGCAGGCTTTGTCCCAGTGAGGACGTTACGCCAAGAAGAGGAAGAGGAGGAAGGTACTTACGGTCAAACAGTTTATTGGTGCTTTTGGTCTGGATTTCCGGATCTAATCGTGGCGGCGTGGGCGGTAGACCGCGGCGGGCAAACACGGCGGGCAAACACGGCGGTAGCTGGACCGGTGGGCTGCAAAGTATCAGCTGCAGAGGATCGGCCGGGGGTTTCTGACCCACGAGGTGCGACGGCTTCGTCCCGAAGAAACCGACCAGGAATAGTCGGGCGCTGGGCAACTGGCTGCGGGAGTGGTGCACAACGGCTGGACCACCACGGCGATGATGGGGTTTTACGGAGAAATTCCTTAAGGAATTCGTAAAAGAGTTCACTGATAGAATTCCCTAAAGAATCCTCAAAGGAATTTCTGAATAAAAATCTTGAAGCAACTGCTGAACCAATACTTGAGGGATTCTTGAAGGAGTTTCCAAAGAGAACTCCTAGATGAATCCCAGAGGGAACTCCTGCAGGAATTATCAGAAGGAAATCCTCCAGAAATCCCCACATGGGACTTCTGCAGGAATATCAAAAATGAAATCTTGGAGTAATCCCCAGAGGAAGGTGGAATCCCCAGACCAAAATCCAGGAGGAATCCCCAGAGGAAACTCCTGGAGGAATCCCCAGAGGAGTTCTCGAAAAAAAAAAATCTCTGGAGAAATCCCCGAATACTGAATTTTGATAGGGTCTCAAAAGTTCCGGTAGCTGGATCTGGAGCTGTCAATACTATTTTTTGGCAATAGTAGCAAGTTTTCAACGGAATCTATCGGAATCCGGCCGGGTACATTCACGGAATCTATCGGATGCATTCACTTGTAAAATATTCTATGCGTTTCCTAGAGCGGCTAAAATACCCAGCATCCCAATCAAAATGTCCACGTCGTTGTTCTGGCAGCTGGTGATTTGAACCCTGCAGTGTAGGTTCCGGACTATATTCTGGGTTCCGGCTAAAAATCCGCAACACCAAACCAGATCATTCCAAAACAATTTGCAATAATGCAGAAAAACATTGGACAAAACAAATTAGAACATTGGACAAAACAAATTAGAAACATTGGACAAAACAAATTAGATGAAGAATTGTAAACATGTTTACATCCGAATATCACCTGTCAAACAATATCACCAAACACCCAGTGTGAACGGTTTCGTGATATTGTAATATCACTTTGCTTGTATCATGATATAACTCCGTAGTCTGAACATGGCATAAGAACCATTTTAGAGCTTTAAAAAAGGCACATTTTCGTGCGCTGAGAATGTTGCTACGTCATTCCGTTCAATAGATATTGATGATTTTCTAGAAAAAATAGGCACTTTTCAAGTATTTTTTACTTGAGTTACAAAAATAACACCTCTCTAATTTTTTGATATGTTTTATAACAATATTTCTTCTTTTTAATGCTGGAAAAAGATATTTTTTATCTTTGCCCCAACCCGTAATATCGCCTTTTGAATAAACTATGATTTTTAAAGAAAAACACTCAAAACTTTTAAACCAAAAGTGATAGCGATCGTCTCAGCGCACGAATCGACGCGTTTTCAAATGTTCTACAAGTGTTTCTTGGGCGACTTTGATGAGAAATTAAAACTGAAAAAGTTAAAACCAGAAAACCTGTTTTTCTTGAATCACTCTAAGCTAATTTAGAAATATATCTCTTGATCGGTCAATTTTGAAGCTACATAAAAAGTGTCTTCAGCAAACTTGCTCAAAATTCATAGATCTCCAACTTTTCCGAAGAATGTATATAGTTATTCTTGCAAATAAAAAAGTTTGATTTCCAATTTCTGTGAAAATATGGGCCACCCTAATGTTCATGTACATTGGAAAGAGGGCCTTATTATTCGCAACAACTTTGTAGTCAATCAGCGAAATGCTGCTCGCAGGCATTGGATTAGAAATTGCCGTGTGTGATGCTGCAGTAATCGCAACAGGTGGGATGCAAATGGCAGAAGAAGTTTAGCCAACCCCCGGAGTTTGCAGTGCTTCGGCAGCCAATTAATCGTCCCATAATAAATTAAAAATTTTCCATAAATAACTCGAAAATTGCCAATAAATAAATAGGGGTGGAAGCAATAATAAATTATAAAAGTTCCATAAACAATTCAAAAAGCGCATAAATAAATCAAAACTTCCCATAAATAATTGATTTTCGAGCAATAAAAAATGTCAGAATTTCCACAAATAAATCAACAATTGCAATAAAAAAACTATATTTTTTCCAACAAATAATTTCGAACATACTACATCTTAGAACTATGATAGAAAAACTGAAACTTTTGTGCAAATTAACAGACAATCGCTTGCTGTCCGAACTCGCTAACGCTCGTCGGACTTTAAAAAAGAATAACATCTCTGTTTGCATTATACCAGGCAAATTCTTGGATCTGTGGATTGCCGAGAACCGAATCGACGCAGTTACGACGCATCGGCTTTCGGAAGCTTCGGCGGCCTTCTGCCGTCTCAGTTCCTCAATCCTCTATGCGACTTCGCCGCATGGCTCAACCGGTACTTTTACTTTGCTCATTATTTCGTATTTATTGCTTAATTTTCAATTCACAGCTCACGTGGCCGGATGTTTGGTGACTCGCGCCGGTCTGCTTTTACAGGGCAACAACGATCCCTGCGAATAGTACCGTGGAGACCGTGTTCGGCCAGACGCTTGTAGACTGGCAATGGCAAATCGGCGACGCCCGATGACCAGCACGATTCAGGGCACTTGCCGGTCGGGCCGTCGAGATGGCTGACTTGGGGAATCTCCCTGACGGTCCACTTACGCTCGCGATAGTGAACGGAGCAAAATGTATCGACGACACAATCGTAGGACGACGGGTCAGTTATCTTCGGCGCTTTGATCTTTCTTCTTTCGTAGCTAGATCTCAGCTAACTTTCACTCCCTTTTCGCACGATCGGGGATCTGCTCTCCCCGATGTCGTAGCTCCATCGTACCTTCATTTCCGCCCACACTCAATAGGAGTTCAGTAGAGGTTGCCACCCACCATGCTTTGGCACCCATTTTTGCCATTCATGCGCGAGTCGCTTCACGGTCAACCCAGGCGTATCGATCTGATTTGACCGTTAAATATATACGCTAACTTCACAACTATTATCCTACTTTCCCGCACTCAAATTTTGGATATTTACACCAAATGTTACCCGCCGGTAACAATGTATTATCAATCTGTGGTGATATCTGGAGCGATCGTAGTAGGTCTCGAGGAGGTACTTCACTTGGAAGACGAGAGTTGTCATCGAAAGAAGCACTCATCGATAGGAGCTGAAGTTCTGTTAAGAATCTCAATATAGAAGTCAAGCAGAGAATCCTAGTTGATTTTATTTAATTACCCACAAACCCGAATACACCGAAACCCCACAAATTGGCGACGAGCGGACCGCGGTGCAGGTGCTGGTATGTATAAAAAAAACAAATGTTAAAAGTGAAAAAAAAATCCCTCGAGTAACGTCGCCTTGGCAACGCGATGTTTACGAGTGGAAAAAAAAATACTATCAAAGTCCTTAACGGACAACACGCCAATACCGTGTTGGTCCGGAAAAGGCGAATATTAAAGTCCTTAACGAACAACCGCTGCCAACGTGTTGGTTCGGAGGAGGCAAATAACAAAGTCCTTAACGGACAATGCCGAGGCGCATTGGTCCGGAGAAGGCAAATATCAAAGTCCTTAACGGACAATGCCGAGGTGCATTGGTCCGGAGAAGGCAAATATAAAAGTCCTTAACGAACAACGTGCTAACAACGCGTTGGTTCGGAGAAGGCAAAACAAAAACAAATATAACAAAATACTTGAATGATTCAATGCCAATACCGTGTTGTTCCAGAAATAACAACGGAAATTAAAGACTGTGTGGAAACAAATTCACTAAACAAATCGTTATTACGTACATTCCAGGCGTAATCAATGGACGACCAATTGCTGAAGATCCCGCCTTTTGAGTGCGACTCCATTCCTCTGTCTGAGATTAGACAGAAGTGGTATGACTATAAGAGACAATTTGAATACGTTGCCAAAGCTATCGGAAAGAAGAAAAAGAAGAAGCTTAAGGACATCTTTCTGGCTGTTGGAGGCCGGCAGTTACAAAAGGCCTACCCGGATGTTCTGGTGACGCTGGAGATGACTTGGAAACTACAATCAAGAAGCTGGACGAATACTTCGCTCCCAAGAGACACGATACGTTCGAAAGGTACTCCTTCTGGTCCCTGAGTCCACAGCAAGATGAAACACTGGATAAATTTCTTCTACGGGCAAAAACTCAAGCCTCCAAGTGCCAGTTCGGTGCGACTGAGCAAGACAGCAAAGAAGCAGCTGTCGTTGACAAAATCGTGATGCCTGCCCCTCCCGACCTCCGCCGGAAAATCTTGGAAAAATCGACCATCAATTTGGATGAACTGACGAAACTCGTAAACTCACACCTATCCGTTCAGCAGCAAGTTCGCGAGCTGGGACAATCTGGAAATAACCCAAGAAATACGATCGAGACACATCGCAACTCTGGTACTCCCGTTTATAAAATCTCAAGCGTTCCAGACTATCGTAGGGGTAACAAGGCCAGCGCATCCGGTGAATCAGGATACCACGGAGTCAAGAAATTCCATGCGCCGGAGTACCGCCGAGGAGAATGTTTTAGATGCGGAAAGTCACACAAGCCCAACGAATGCCCAGCTAAGCACGTCCAATGCCGTAATTGCAACATCATCGGACATTTCGCTAGAATGTGTCTGACACCAGTCGGCAAACGCAAATTTGACACGGAAAATGCATCACGACACCCCGAACCGATCAAGAAACAACGAGTGAACGCCGTGAACGAAGTTAAACCTGATGAAGCAGCTGATCCCGAAACGAGATGTGAGTCTTTCATATATGCGATAAGTGACAATCATGACGAACTGGTGTGGTGCAAAGTTGGCAACGTTTTGATTGAAATGATGATAGATTCCGGGTCGAAATACAATATTATCGATGAAGCAACGTGGGTTTATCTGAAGAACAGGGAAGCAGTTATGGAGGATATCAGACCCTCGACCAAGAGCCTGTCAGCCTATGCGCAGAATGGTCAATTAAACATCGTGTGCACCTTCAACGCCAGGATCACAGTCGTTGATACCTCAACCTGCAAACTCATTGACGCTTGCTTCTTCGTTGTGAAGGAGGGGAAACAGAATCTGTTGGGTCGAGAAACGGCAAAACAGCTTGGTGTGCTCTTGATAGGTCTACCGAGTGTAATCAATTCAGGTTGCATTCAACATCTTACTGAAAATGTGGAAAAATTCCCAACAATTAAAGGTTAATGTTGTTATTGAATAAAATCATAATTTAAATATGGTATATGATGTTAATCATTTCTTACAGGCGTAAAGTTACGCATTGATATTGATGATCAAGTAACACCAGTAGCTCAACACGTTCGACGGGTACCCATCGCTCTCCAACAACAAGTTGAGGAGCAACTGAGCAAACTTCAAAAGCTGGGGATAATCGAGAAGGTCAACGAACCGAGCCCATGGGTGTCCCCTATGGTGGTGGTAATAAAAGATAACGGAGACGTCCGTCTATGTGTAGACATGCGGAGGGCTAACACTGCGATTAGAAGGAAATACCATATGATTCCCACCCTCGATGATTTACTCACTAGATTCAACGGTTGCAAGTGGTTTTCAAAACTCGATATCAAGGACGCATACCACCAAGTCGAGCTCGATGAGTCAAGTCGGTACATAACAACATTCATCACGCATATGGGAATGTTTCGGTACACCAGGCTGATGTTTGGGATATGCAGTGCATCTGAGCACTTTCAGCAGATTATCGAGCAACTGTTATGCGATTGCCCTTTGGCCCACAACTATCAGGACGACATAATCATTGCCGCCAGAACGGAGGAAGAGCACGATCAGGCGCTAAAGGCAGTGCTCGATAAGCTGGAGGAGCACAACGTCGTTTTGAACCAGAATAAATGTCAGTTTAAAACCACCGAAACCAAGTTTCTAGGTCATAATGTCTCCCAAGATGGCATTACACCGAATGAGGAGAAAATAAAAGCCATTCAACAGTTCAGGACGCCAAAGAATGCTGAAGAAATCCGGAGCTTTTTGGGCCTAGTCGGCTACGTGGGTCGATTCATTCCAGACTTAGCCACCAAAACCTACGAACTACGACAGCTAATGACCAGGGGCGATGCAAAAGTCATATGGTTGTCACACCATGAGAGCGCCTTCAATGCACTTAAAAATGCACTATGTGATGTCCCCGTATTAGGCTTCTTCGACAATTCTAAGCGAACAAGAGTAATCGTGGACGCATCTCCAGTAGGCTTGGGGGCAGTTCTGGTGCAGTTCAACGATGATTCCTGTAACGAGCCGGTGGTGATTTCATATGCAAGTAAGTCTCTCTCCAAAACAGAACAACGATATTGCCAAACGGAGAAGGAAGCGCTTGCGATCGTATGGAGTATCGAAAAATTCAAACTGTATCTTCTGGGGCGTGAGTTTGAATTAGAAACTGACCACCGACCTTTGACCATGATTTTCAAACCAACATCACAACCATCAGGACGTATCGAACGCTGGGTACTCCGTTTGCAACCGTTCAAATTTCGAGTCGTATACAAACCCGGTAAGGAAAATATTGCCGATCCTCTATCAAGACTATCCATGTCTGAGGAAGAAGAGGAGATAGACCTAACGGACGACCGACTATACATCCGCGCCATAACAGAGTCAGTTGCGATCGATGTGTCTGAGATTAAAACCGCCATTGATTCCGATTTCGAACTACAATTAGTGAAGGAAGCCATGCCATCCGGCATGTGGGACAGCGACGCCGTTAAGGAAGGAGCAAAGGACTATATACCGTTCCAGAAGGATTTAAGCCTCATAGATGACCATGTTATTCGTGGATGCAAACTAGTGATTCCCCGCCAGTTACGACCCAGGATGCTACAGCTGGCGCACGAAGGCCATCCAGGCGAAACAAGCATGATTAAAAGGCTTCGTGATAGAGTGTGGTGGCCCAACATGGATAAGGAGGCAAGAAAAACCGTTAAGGAATGTGAAGGTTGCCGTCTGGTGGGTCGTCCTTCAGTTCCAGAGCCTATGACGCGTCGCTTAATGCCAAGTGAACCGTGGATCGACATCGCAATGGATTTTTTGGGCCCACTTCCATCTGGAGACTACTTGTTGGTAATTGTTGATTATTTCAGTCGCTATAAGGAATTGTGCATAATGCGCAAAATTACCACAGAGAAGACCATCAAAGTTCTTGAGCCCATATTTGTACGCTTGGGATACCCAAGAACGATTACTTTGGACAACGGTCGCCAGTTTGTTAGTTCAGAGTTTGATGAGTATTGTTACATTAGAAACATAAAATTAAACCACACTGCTCCCTATTGGCCACAGGCAAACGGTGAAGTGGAGCGACAAAATAGTTCTCTTCTCAAACGCCTCAAAATCAGCCATGCTCTCAATCGAGATTGGAGGGTAGATCTCTCGCAGTATTTAATAATGTACAATACTACACCCCACTCGACAACAGGAAAAACCCCAACCGAGTTACTCAGTGGTAAAACTATTCGTTCAAAAATTCCATCAATTAATGATCTACAAACGGCGCCACCAAGGATTGGTGATGGTGAAGCTCAAGACAGAGACGTGATGATGAAATTCAAAGGCAAGATTAGTGAAGACCATCGGCGCCATGCAAAAGCTTCAAATATTCAAGAAGGAGATCAAGTTCTTTTACAGAACCTTCTGCCTAGCCACAAACTAATAACAACCTTCGGCCCGGTGGAATATACGGTGGTTAATAGAAGGGGGAACTGCGTTAAGGTGATAGATCCTATTTCAGGTAACACATACGAGCGCAACATAGCCCACGTGAAGAAGCTGGACAATGCGGAGGGAGAATCAAATACAGCGGGAATATCGGAACCTCAACCTACGTCGACATTACAAAGGCCATCCAGACCGATGCAAAAACCTGTGCGATATAAGGACTACGTTGCACAGCTTTCAACCGATCAATCACCCTAAAGGAAGGGAGATGTGGTGATATCTGGAGCGATCGTAGTAGGTCTCGAGGAGGTACTTCACTTGGAAGACGAGAGTTGTCATCGAAAGAAGCACTCATCGATAGGAGCTGAAGTTCTGTTAAGAATCTCAATATAGAAGTCAAGCAGAGAATCCTAGTTGATTTTATTTAATTACCCACAAACCCGAATACACCGAAACCCCACACAATCCAGTTGAAAATCGGAGTTTTCGACTAGCGAAGTTGGATCAGACTTAACTTCGGAAGTGGTGCGCTGTATAGTATACCAGGTCCGCTATACAGCGCACCACTTCCAAAGTAAGGTCCGACGCATGGATTTGGAGAAAAATCCAACTTCGCTAGTCGAAAATACCGGGTTTCAGCTGACTTGATATTTAATATCACATTCTATGTGCTGCATGAATGTTTACTAAAAATGTGCAGGCCGAACACAAATGTTCAGCCGAACACAAATGAGCGTAGCCGTTTAAGCGTGTTATCCCTATGAGAGTCTAATAAAGGTGGGAAAGAAGATACATCGTGTGCGTGAGATACGTGTCTGGTGCAAAACATGTCACTACTACAAGCAAAGCGAGCTTCTTCTTTTCCACCTGTTATATACTCTCATTGGATTCAATCGGATAGACGCGTCGCCTATTTTTTCTTTACGAGAAAGTGACAGCTGTCATGGGAAAAAAAGAAAGAAGGTGACGGAGAGAAAAAGGAGGTCATATAATCAAAGTCACTAGGCCAAAATCGCTGAAACTGCCAGCTGACAGTTTCAAACAGAAAGAAGAAGAAGAAGAGAAAGAGGAAGGGAGTCTATATATGCGGCAACGGGAGCAAGTTTTGACCTCTCTTGTGAAGTGGATTCTATGGATGCATGGTTGACGATTCTGCCTCAGTGTTGTAAGGGTACGGACGATAAGACAGACAGAGAATGGTGGGCCATGTGAATGCAACGGAGTGCGTTCTTTCCGAGCCGGCACAA